>NW_028128838.1:0-97832 GCF_965231255.1 Vanellus vanellus
TCTCTGCTTTCCTGCGGACTCCATCCTCAAAAGCACCTGTTTTCGCTTTTGGCAACCTCCGGAGCAAAAAAGACAAACGTCCAGCTTTTGCTGCCACAGCAAAGGTGCCAGCGGGGAAAAGTAATGCTGGTTCTCACTACCTCCTGGAACCCTTTCAAATGCCACAGACAATTTGGCCCTCTCTGCTTTGCTGCGGACTCCATCCTCAAAAGCACCTGTTTTCGCTTTCGGCAGCCTCCGGAGCAAAAAAGACAAACGTCCAGCTTTTGCTGCCACAGCAAAGGTGCCAGCGGGGAAAAGTAATGCTGGTTCTCACTGCCTCCTGGAACCCTTTCAAATGCCCCAGACAATTTGGCCCTCTCTGCTTTCCTGCGGACTCCATCCTCAAAAGCACCTGTTTTCGCTTTCGGCAGCCTCCGGAGCAAAAAAGACAAACGTCCAGCTTTTGCTGCCACAACAAAGGTGCCAGCGGGGAAAAGTAATGCTGGTTCTCACTGCCTCCTGGAACCCTTTCAAATGCCCTAGACAATTTGGCCCTCTCTGCTTTCCTGCGGACTCCATCCTCAAAAGCACCTGTTTTCGCTTTCGGCAGCCTCCGGAGCAAAAAAGACAAACGTCCAGCTTTTGCTGCCACAGCAAAGGTGCCAGCGGGGAAAAGTAATGCTGGTTCTCACTGCCTCCTGGAACCCTTTCAAATGCCCCAGACAATTAAGCACTCTCTGCTTTCCTGCGGACTCTATCCTCAAAAGCGCCTTTTTTCACTTTCGGCGCCCTCCGGTGGTAAAAAGACAAACGTCCAGCTTTTGCTGCCACAGCAAAGGTGCCAGCGGGGAAAAGTAATGCTGGTTCTCACTGCCTCCTGGAACCTGTTCAAATGCCCCAGACAATTTGGCCCTCTCTGCTTTCCTGCGGACTCCATCCTCAAAAGCACCTGTTTTCGCTTTCGGCAGCCTCCGGAGCAAAAAAGACAAACGTCCAGCTTTTGCTGCCACAGCAAAGGTGCCAGCGGGGAAAAGTAATGCTGGTTCTCACTGCCTCCTGGAACCCTTTCAAATGCCCCTGACAATTTGGCCCTCTCTGCTTTCCTGCGGACTCTATCCTCAAAAGCGCCTTTTTTCACTTTCGGCGCCCTCCGGTGGTAAAAAGACAAACGTCCAGCTTTTGCTGCCACAGCAAACGTGCCAGCGGGGAAAAGTAATGCTGGTTCTCACTGCCTCCTGGAACCTCTTCAAATGCCACAGACAATTTGGCCCTCTCTGCTTTCCTGCGGACTCCATCCTCAAAAGCACCTGTTTTCGCTTTCGGCAGCCTCCGGAGCAAAAAAGACAAACGTCCAGCTTTTGCTGCCACAGCAAAGGTGCCAGCGGGGAAAAGTAATGCTGGTTCTCACTGCCTCCTGGAACCCTTTCAAATGCCACAGACAATTTGGCCCTCTCTGCTTTCCTGCGGACTCCATCCTCAAAAGCACCTGTTTTCGCTTTCGGCAACCTCCGGAGCAAAAAAGACAAACGTCCAGCTTTTGCTGCCACAGCAAAGGTGCCAGCGGGGAAAAGTAATGCTGGTTCTCACTGCCTCCTGGAACTCCTTCAAATGCCCCAGACAATTTGGCCCTCTCTGCTTTCCTGCGGACTCCATCCTCAAAAGCACCTGTTTTCGCTTTCGGCAGCCTCCGGAGCAAAAAAGACAAACGTCCAGCTTTTGCTGCCACAACAAAGGTGCCAGCGGGGAAAAGTAATGCTGGTTCTCACTGCCTCCTGGAACCCTTTCAAATGCCACAGACAATTTGGCCCTCTCTGCTTTCCTGCGGACTCCATCCTCAAAAGCACCTGTTTTCGCTTTCGGCAGCCTCCGGAGCAAAAAAGACAAACGTCCAGCTTTTGCTGCCACAGCAAAGGTGCCAGCGGGGAAAAGTAATGCTGGTTCTCACTACGTCCTGGAACCCTTTCAAATGCCACAGACAATTTGGCCCTCTCTGCTTTCCTGCGGACTCCATCCTCAAAAGCACCTGTTTTCGCTTTCGGCAGCCTCCGGAGCAAAAAAGACAAACATCCAGCTTTTGCTGCCACAGCAAAGGTGCCAGCGGGGAAAAGTAATGCTGGTTCTCACTGCCTCCTGGAACCCTTTCAAATGCCACAGACAATTTGGCTCTCTCTGCTTTCCTGCGGACTCCATCCTCAAAAGCACCTGTTTTCGCTTTCGGCAGCCTCCGGAGCAAAAAAGACAAACGTCCAGCTTTTGCTGCCACAGCAAAGGTGCCAGCGGGGAAAAGTAATGCTGGTTCTCACTGCCTCCTGGAACCCTTTCAAATGCCCCAGACAATTTGGCCCTCTCTGCTTTCCTGCGGACTCCATCCTCAAAAGCACCTGTTTTCGCTTTCGGCAGCCTCCGGAGCAAAAAAGACAAACGTCCAGCTTTTGCTGCCACAACAAAGGTGCCAGCGGGGAAAAGTAATGCTGGTTCTCACTGCCTCCTGGAACCCTTTCAAATGCCCTAGACAATTTGGCCCTCTCTGCTTTCCTGCGGACTCCATCCTCAAAAGCGCCTTTTTTCACTTTCGGCGCCCTCCGGTGGTAAAAAGACAAACGTCCAGCTTTTGCTGCCACAGCAAAGGTGCCAGCGGGGAAAAGTAATGCTGGTTCTCACTGCCTCCTGGAACCTGTTCAAATGCCCCAGACAATTTGGCCCTCTCTGCTTTCCTGCGGACTCCATCCTCAAAAGCACCTGTTTTCGCTTTCGGCAGCCTCCGGAGCAAAAAAGACAAACGTCCAGCTTTTGCTGCCACAGCAAAGGTGCCAGCGGGGAAAAGTAATGCTGGTTCTCACTGCCTCCTGGAACCCTTTCAAATGCCCCTGACAATTTGGCCCTCTCTGCTTTCCTGCGGACTCTATCCTCAAAAGCACCTTTTTTCACTTTCGGCGCCCTCCGGTGTTAAAAAGACAAACGTCCAGCTTTTGCTGCCACAGCAAACGTGCCAGCGGGGAAAAGTAATGCTGGTTCTCACTGCCTCCTGGAACTCTTTCAAATGCCCCAGACAATTTGGCCCTCTCTGCTTTGCTGCGGACTCCATCCTCAAAAGCACCTGTTTTCGCTTTCGGCAACTTCCGGAGCAAAAAAGACAAACGTCCAGGTTTTGCTGCCACAGCAAAGGTGCCAGCGGGGAAAAGTAATGCTGATTCTCACTGCCTCCTGGAACCCTTTCAAATGCCACAGACAATTTGGCCCTCTCTGCTTTCCTGCGGACTCCATCCTCAAAAGCACCTATTTTTGCTTTCGGCGCCCTCCGGAGCAAAAAAGACAAACGTCCAGCTTTTGCTGCCACAGCAAAGGTGCCAGCGGGGAAAAGTAATGCTGGTTCTCACTGCCTCCTGGAACCCTTTCAAATGCCACAGACAATTTGGCCCTCTCTGCTTTCCTGTGGACTCCATCCTCAAAAGCACCTGTTTTCGCTTTCGGCAGCCTCCGGAGCAAAAAAGACAAACGTCCAGCTTTTGCTGCCACAGCAAAGGTGCCAGCGGGGAAAAGTAATGCTGGTTCTCACTGCCTCCTGGAACCTGTTCAAATGCCCCAGACAATTTGGCCCTCTCTGCTTTCCTGCGGACTCCATCCTCAAAAGCACCTGTTTTCGCTTTCGGCAGCCTCCGGAGCAAAAAAGACAAACGTCCAGCTTTTGCTGCCACAACAAAGGTGCCAGCGGGGAAAAGTAATGCTGGTTCTCACTGCCTCGTGGAACCCTTTCAAATGCCACAGACAATTTGGCCCTCTCTGCTTTCCTGCGGACTCCATCCTCAAAAGCACCTGTTTTCGCTTTCGGCAGCCTCCGGAGCAAAAAAGACAAACGTCCAGCTTTTGCTGCCACAGCAAAGGTGCCAGCGGGGAAAAGTAATGCTGGTTCTCACTACGTCCTGGAACCCTTTCAAATGCCACAGACAATTTGGCCCTCTCTGCTTTCCTGCGGACTCCATCCTCAAAAGCACCTGTTTTCGCTTTCGGCAGCCTCCGGAGCAAAAAAGACAAACGTCCAGCTTTTGCTGCCACAGCAAAGGTGCCAGCGGGGAAAAGTAATGCTGGTTCTCACTGCCTCCTGGAACCCTTTCAAATGCCACAGACAATTTGGCTCTCTCTGCTTTCCTGCGGACTCCATCCTCAAAAGCACCTGTTTTCGCTTTCGGCAGCCTCCGGAGCAAAAAAGACAAACGTCCAGCTTTTGCTGCCACAGCAAAGGTGCCAGCGGGGAAAAGTAATGCTGGTTCTCACTGCCTCCTGGAACCCTTTCAAATGCCCCAGACAATTTGGCCCTCTCTGCTTTCCTGCGGACTCCATCCTCAAAAGCACCTGTTTTCGCTTTCGGCAGCCTCCGGAGCAAAAAAGACAAACGTCCAGCTTTTGCTGCCACAACAAAGGTGCCAGCGGGGAAAAGTAATGCTGGTTCTCACTGCCTCCTGGAACCCTTTCAAATGCCCTAGACAATTTGGCCCTCTCTGCTTTCCTGCGGACTCCATCCTCAAAAGCACCTGTTTTCGCTTTCGGCAGCCTCCGGAGCAAAAAAGACAAACGTCCAGCTTTTGCTGCCACAGCAAAGGTGCCAGCGGGGAAAAGTAATGCTGGTTCTCACTGCCTCCTGGAACCCTTTCAAATGCCCCAGACAATTAAGCCCTCTCTGCTTTCCTGCGGACTCTATCCTCAAAAGCGCCTTTTTTCACATTCGGCGCCCTCCGGTGGTAAAAAGACAAACGTCCAGCTTTTGCTGCCACAGCAAAGGTGCCAGCGGGGAAAAGTAATGCTGGTTCTCACTGCCTCCTGGAACCTCTTCAAATGCCACAGACAATTTGGCCCTCTCTGCTTTCCTGCGGACTCCATCCTCAAAAGCACCTGTTTTCGCTTTCGGCAGCCTCCGGAGCAAAAAAGACAAACGTCCAGCTTTTGCTGCCACAGCAAAGGTGCCAGCGGGGAAAAGTAATACTGGTTCTCACTGCCTCCTGGAAACCTTTCAAATGCCCCAGACAATTTGGCCCTCTCTGCTTTCCTGCGGACTCCATCCTCAAAAGCACCTATTTTTGCTTTCGGCGCCCTCCGGAGCAAAAAAGACAAACGTCCAGCTTTTGCTGCCACAGCAAAGGTGCCAGCGGGGAAAAGTAATGCTGGTTCTCACTGCCTCCTGGAACCCTTTCAAATGCCACAGACAATTTGGCCCTCTCTGCTTTCCTGTGGACTCCATCCTCAAAAGCACCTGTTTTCGCTTTCGGCAGCCTCCGGAGCAAAAAAGACAAACGTCCAGCTTTTGCTGCCACAGCAAAGGTGCCAGCGGGGAAAAGTAATGCTGGTTCTCACTGCCTCCTGGAACCTGTTCAAATGCCCCAGACAATTTGGCCCTCTCTGCTTTCCTGCGGACTCCATCCTCAAAAGCACCTGTTTTCGCTTTTGGCAACCTCCGGAGCAAAAAAGACAAACGTCCAGCTTTTGCTGCCACAGCAAAGGTGCCAGCGGGGAAAAGTAATGCTGGTTCTCACTGCCTCCTGGAACCCTTTCAAATGCCCCAGACAATTTGGCCCTCTCTGCTTTCCTGCGGACTCCATCCTCAAAAGCACCTGTTTTCGCTTTCGGCAGCCTCCGGAGCAAAAAAGACAAACGTCCAGCTTTTGCTGCCACAGCAAAGGTGCCAGCGGGGAAAAGTAATGCTGGTTCTCACTGCCTCCTGGAACCCTTTCAAATGCCCCAGACAATTTGGCCCTCTCTGCTTTCCTGCGGACTCCATCCTCAAAAGCACCTGTTTTCGCTTTTGGCAACCTCCGGAGCAAAAAAGACAAACGTCCAGCTTTTGCTGCCACAGCAAAGGTGCCAGCGGGGAAAAGTAATGCTGGTTCTCACTGCCTCCTGGAACCCTTTCAAATGCCCCAGACAATTTGGCCCTCTCTGCTTTCCTGCGGACTCCATCCTCAAAAGCACCTGTTTTCGCTTTCGGCAGCCTCCGGAGCAAAAAAGACAAACGTCCAGCTTTTGCTGCCACAGCAAAGGTGCCAGCGGGGAAAAGTAATGCTGGTTCTCACTGCCTCCTGGAACCCTTTCAAATGCCCCAGACAATTAAGCCCTCTCTGCTTTCCTGCGGACTCTATCCTCAAAAGCGCCTTTTTTCACTTTCGGCGCCCTCCGGTGGTAAAAAGACAAACGTCCAGCTTTTGCTGCCACAGCAAAGGTGCCAGCGGGGAAAAGTAATGCTGGTTCTCACTGCCTCCTGGAACCCTTTCAAATGCCCCAGACAATTTGGCCCTCTCTGCTTTCCTGCGGACTCCATCCTCAAAAGCACCTGTTTTCGCTTTCGGCAGCCTCCGGAGCAAAAAAGACAAACGTCCAGCTTTTGCTGCCACAACAAAGGTGCCAGCGGGGAAAAGTAATGCTGGTTCTCACTGCCTCCTGGAACCCTTTCAAATGCCCCAGACAATTTGGCCCTCTCTGCTTTCCTGCGGACTCCATCCTCAAAAGCACCTGTTTTCGCTTTCGGCAGCCTCCGGAGCAAAAAAGACAAACGTCCAGCTTTTGCTGCCACAGCAAAGGTGCCAGCGGGGAAAAGTAATGCTGGTTCTCACTGCCTCCTGGAACCCTTTCAAATGCCCCAGACAATTTGGCCCTCTCTGCTTTCCTGCGGACTCTATCCTCAAAAGCGCCTTTTTTCACTTTCGGCGCCCTCCGGTGGTAAAAAGACAAACGTCCAGCTTTTGCTGCCACAGCAAAGGTGCCAGCGGGGAAAAGTGATGCTGGTTCTCACTGCCTCCTGGAACCCTTTCAAATGCCCCAGACAATTTGGCCCTCTCTGCTTTCCTGCGGACTCCATCCTCAAAAGCACCTGTTTTCGCTTTCGGCAGCCTCCGGAGCAAAAAAGACAAACGTCCAGCTTTTGCTGCCACAGCAAAGGTGCCAGCGGGGAAAAGTAATGCTGGTTCTCACTGCCTCCTGGAACCCTTTCAAATGCCCCTGACAATTTGGCCCTCTCTGCTTTCCTGCGGACTCTATCCTCAAAAGCGCCTTTTTTCACTTTCGGCGCCCTCCGGTGGTAAAAAGACAAACGTCCAGCTTTTGCTGCCACAGCAAAGGTGCCAGCGGGGAAAAGTAATGCTGGTTCTCACTGCCTCCTGGAACCCTTTCAAATGCCCCAGACAATTTGGCCCTCTCTGCTTTCCTGCGGACTCCATCCTCAAAAGCACCTGTTTTCGCTTTCGGCAGCCTCCGGAGCAAAAAAGACAAACGTCCAGCTTTTGCTGCCACAGCAAAGGTGCCAGCGGGGAAAAGTAATGCTGGTTCTCACTGCCTCCTGGAACCTCTTCAAATGCCACAGACAATTTGGCCCTCTCTGCTTTCCTGCGGACTCCATCCTCAAAAGCACCTGTTTTCGCTTTCGGCAACTTCCGGAGCAAAAAAGACAAACGTCCAGGTTTTGCTGCCACAGCAAAGGTGCCAGCGGGGAAAAGTAATGCTGATTCTCACTGCCTCCTGGAACCCTTTCAAATGCCACAGACAATTTGGCCCTCTCTGCTTTCCTGCGGACTCCATCCTCAAAAGCACCTATTTTTGCTTTCGGTGCCCTCCGGAGCAAAAAAGACAAACGTCCAGGTTTTGCTGCCACAGCAAAGGTGCCAGCGGGGAAAAGTAATGCTGGTTCTCACTGCCTCCTGGAACCCTTTCAAATGCCACAGACAATTTGGCCCTCTCTGCTTTCCTGTGGACTCCATCCTCAAAAGCACCTGTTTTCGCTTTCGGCAGCCTCCGGAGCAAAAAAGACAAACGTCCAGCTTTTGCTGCCACAGCAAAGGTGCCAGCGGGGAAAAGTAATGCTGGTTCTCACTGCCTCCTGGAACCTGTTCAAATGCCCCAGACAATTTGGCCCTCTCTGCTTTCCTGCGGACTCCATCCTCAAAAGCACCTGTTTTCGCTTTTGGCAACCTCCGGAGCAAAAAAGACAAACGTCCAGCTTTTGCTGCCACAGCAAAGGTGCCAGCGGGGAAAAGTAATGCTGGTTCTCACTGCCTCCTGGAACCCTTTCAAATGCCCCAGACAATTTGGCCCTCTCTGCTTTGCTGCGGACTCCATCCTCAAAAGCACCTGTTTTCGCTTTCGGCAGCCTCCGGAGCAAAAAAGACAAACGTCCAGCTTTTGCTGCCACAGCAAAGGTGCCAGCGGGGAAAAGTAATGCTGGTTCTCACTGCCTCCTGGAACCCTTTCAAATGCCACAGACAATTAAGCCCTCTCTGCTTTCCTGCGGACTCTATCCTCAAAAGCGCCTTTTTTCACTTTCGGCGCCCTCCGGTGGTAAAAAGACAAACGTCCAGCTTTTGCTGCCACAGCAAAGGTGCCAGCGGGGAAAAGTGATGCTGGTTCTCACTGCCTCCTGGAACTCTTTCAAATGCCACAGACAATTTGGCCCTCTCTGCTTTCCTGCGGACTCCATTCTCAAAAGCACCTATTTTCGCTTTCGGCAGCCTCCGGAGCAAAAAAGACAAACGTCCAGCTTTTGCTGCCACAGCAAAGGTGCCAGCGGGGAAAAGTAATGCTGGTTCTCACTGCCTCCTGGAACCCTTTCAAATGCCACAGACAATTTGGCCCTCTCTGCTTTCCTGTGGACTCCATCCTCAAAAGCACCTGTTTTCGCTTTCGGCAGCCTCCGGAGCAAAAAAGACAAACGTCCAGCTTTTGCTGCCACAGCAAAGGTGCCAGCGGGGAAAAGTGATGCTGGTTCTCACTGCCTCCTGGAACTCTTTCAAATGCCACAGACAATTTGGCCCTCTCTGCTTTCCTGCGGACTCCATTCTCAAAAGTACCTATTTTCGCTTTCGGCAGCCTCCGGAGCAAAAAAGACAAACGTCCAGCTTTTGCTGCCACAGCAAAGGTGCCAGCGGGGAAAAGTAATGCTGGTTCTCACTGCCTCCTGGAACCCTTTCAAATGCCCCAGACAATTTGGCCCTCTCTGCTTTCCTGTGGACTCCATCCTCAAAAGCACCTGTTTTCGCTTTCGGCAGCCTCCGGAGCAAAAAAGACAAACGTCCAGCTTTTGCTGCCACAGCAAAGGTGCCAGCGGGGAAAAGTAATGCTGGTTCTCACTGCCTCCTGGAACCCTTTCAAATGCCACAGACAATTTGGCCCTCTCTGCTTTCCTGCGGACTCCATCCTCAAAAGCACCTGTTTTCGCTTTCGGCAGCGTCCGGAGCAAAAAAGACAAACGTCCAGCTTTTGCTGCCACAGCAAAGGTGCCAGCGGGGAAAAGTAATGCTGGTTCTCACTGCCTCCTGGAACCTCTTCAAATGCCACAGACAATTTGGCCCTCTCTGCTTTCCTGCGGACTCCATCCTCAAAAGCACCTGTTTTCGCTTTTGGCAACCTCCGGAGCAAAAAAGACAAACGTCCAGCTTTTGCTGCCACAGTAAAGGTGCCAGCGGGGAAAAGTAATGCTGGTTCTCACTGCCTCCTGGAACCCTTTCAAATGCCCCAGACAATTTGGCCCTCTCTGCTTTCCTGCGGACTCCATCCTCAAAAGCGCCTTTTTTCACTTTCGGCGCCCTCCGGTGGTAAAAAGACAAACATCCAGCTTTTGCTGCCACAGCAAAGGTGCCAGCGGGGAAAAGTAATGCTGGTTCTCACTGCCTCCTGGAACCTGTTCAAATGCCCCAGACAATTTGGCTCTCTCTGCTTTCCTGCGGACTCCATCCTCAAAAGCACCTGTTTTCGCTTTCGGCAGCGTCCGGAGCAAAAAAGACAAACGTCCAGCTTTTGCTGCCACAGCAAAGGTGCCAGCGGGGAAAAGTAATGCTGGTTCTCACTGCCTCCTGGAACCCTTTCAAATGCCCCAGACAATTTGGCCCTCTCTGCTTTCCTGCGGACTCCATCCTCAAAAGCACCTGTTTTCGCTTTCGGCAGCCTCCGGAGCAAAAAAGACAAACGTCCAGCTTTTGCTGCCACAGCAAAGGTGCCAGCGGGGAAAAGTAATGCTGGTTCTCACTGCCTCCTGGAACCCTTTCAAATGCCCCAGACAATTAAGCCCTCTCTGCTTTCCTGCGGACTCTATCCTCAAAAGCGCCTTTTTTCACTTTCGGCGCCCTCCGGTGGTAAAAAGACAAACGTCCAGCTTTTGCTGCCACAGCAAAGGTGCCAGCGGGGAAAAGTAATGCTGGTTCTCACTGCCTCCTGGAACCTGTTCAAATGCCCCAGACAATTTGGCCCTCTCTGCTTTGCTGCGGACTCCATCCTCAAAAGCACCTGTTTTCGCTTTCGGCAGCCTCCGGAGCAAAAAAGACAAACGTCCAGCTTTTGCTGCCACAGCAAAGGTGCCAGCGGGGAAAAGTAATGCTGGTTCTCACTGCCTCCTGGAACTCTTTCAAATGCCACAGACAATTTGGCCCTCTCTGCTTTCCTGCGGACTCCATCCTCAAAAGCACCTGTTTTCGCTTTCGGCAGCGTCCGGAGCAAAAAAGACAAACGTCCAGCTTTTGCTGCCACAGCAAAGGTGCCAGCGGGGAAAAGTAATGCTGGTTCTCACTGCCTCCTGGAACCTCTTCAAATGCCACAGACAATTTGGCCCTCTCTGCTTTCCTGCGGACTCCATCCTCAAAAGCACCTGTTTTCGCTTTTGGCAACCTCCGGAGCAAAAAAGACAAACGTCCAGCTTTTGCTGCCACAGTAAAGGTGCCAGCGGGGAAAAGTAATGCTGGTTCTCACTGCCTCCTGGAACCCTTTCAAATGCCCCAGACAATTTGGCCCTCTCTGCTTTCCTGCGGACTCCATCCTCAAAAGCACCTGTTTTCGCTTTCAGCAGCCTCCGGAGCAAAAAAGACAAACGTCCAGCTTTTGCTGCCACAGCAAAGGTGCCAGCGGGGAAAAGTAATGCTGGTTCTCACTGCCTCCTGGAACCCTTTCAAATGCCCCAGACAATTAAGCCCTCTCTGCTTTCCTGCGGACTCTATCCTCAAAAGCGCCTTTTTTCACTTTCGGCGCCCTCCGGTGGTAAAAAGACAAACATCCAGCTTTTGCTGCCACAGCAAAGGTGCCAGCGGGGAAAAGTAATGCTGGTTCTCACTGCCTCCTGGAACCTGTTCAAATGCCCCAGACAATTTGGCTCTCTCTGCTTTCCTGCGGACTCCATCCTCAAAAGCACCTGTTTTCGCTTTCGGCAGCGTCCGGAGCAAAAAAGACAAACGTCCAGCTTTTGCTGCCACAGCAAAGGTGCCAGCGGGGAAAAGTAATGCTGGTTCTCACTGCCTCCTGGAACCCTTTCAAATGCCCCAGACAATTTGGCCCTCTCTGCTTTCCTGCGGACTCCATCCTCAAAAGCACCTGTTTTCGCTTTCGGCAGCGTCCGGAGCAAAAAAGACAAACGTCCAGCTTTTGCTGCCACAGCAAAGGTGCCAGCGGGGAAAAGTAATGCTGGTTCTCACTGCCTCCTGGAACCTCTTCAAATGCCCCAGACAATTTGGCCCTCTCTGCTTTCCTGCGGACTCCATCCTCAAAAGCACCTGTTTTCGCTTTCGGCAGCCTCCGGAGCAAAAAAGACAAACGTCCAGCTTTTGCTGCCACAGCAAAGGTGCCAGCGGGGAAAAGTAATGCTGGTTCTCACTGCCTCCTGGAACCCTTTCAAATGCCCCAGACAATTAAGCCCTCTCTGCTTTCCTGCGGACTCTATCCTCAAAAGCGCCTTTTTTCACTTTCGGCGCCCTCCGGTGGTAAAAAGACAAACATCCAGCTTTTGCTGCCACAGCAAAGGTGCCAGCGGGGAAAAGTAATGCTGGTTCTCACTGCCTCCTGGAACCTGTTCAAATGCCCCAGACAATTTGGCTCTCTCTGCTTTCCTGCGGACTCCATCCTTAAAAGCACCTGTTTTCGCTTTCGGCAGCCTCCGGAGCAAAAAAGACAAACGTCCAGCTTTTGCTGCCACAGCAAAGGTGCCAGCGGGGAAAAGTAATGCTGGTTCTCACTGCCTCCTGGAACCCTTTCAAATGCCCCAGACAATTTGGCCCTCTCTGCTTTCCTGCGGACTCCATCCTCAAAAGCACCTGTTTTCGCTTTCGGCAACCTCCGGAGCAAAAAAGACAAACGTCCAGCTTTTGCTGCCACAACAAAGGTGCCAGCGGGGAAAAGTAATGCTGGTTCTCACTGCCTCCTGGAACCCTTTCAAATGCCCCAGACAATTTGGCCCTCTCTGCTTTCCTGCGGACTCCATCCTCAAAAGCACCTGTTTTCGCTTTCGGCAGCCTCCGGAGCAAAAAAGACAAACGTCCAGCTTTTGCTGCCACAGCAAAGGTGCCAGCGGGGAAAAGTAATGCTGGTTCTCACTGCCTCCTGGAACCCTTTCAAATGCCACAGACAATTAAGCCCTCTCTGCTTTCCTGCGGACTCTATCCTCAAAAGCGCCTTTTTTCACTTTCGGCGCCCTCCGGTGGTAAAAAGACAAACGTCCAGCTTTTGCTGCCACAGCAAAGGTGCCAGCGGGGAAAAGTAATGCTGGTTCTCACTGCCTCCTGGAACCTCTTCAAATGCCCCAGACAATTTGGCCCTCTCTGCTTTGCTGCGGACTCCATCCTCAAAAGCACCTGTTTTCGCTTTCGGCAGCCTCCGGAGCAAAAAAGACAAACGTCCAGCTTTTGCTGCCACAGCAAAGGTGCCAGCGGGGAAAAGTAATGCTGGTTCTCACTGCCTCCTGGAACTCTTTCAAATGCCACAGACAATTTGGCCCTCTCTGCTTTCCTGCGGACTCCATCCTCAAAAGCACCTGTTTTCGCTTTCGGCAGCGTCCGGAGCAAAAAAGACAAACGTCCAGCTTTTGCTGCCACAGCAAAGGTGCCAGCGGGGAAAAGTAATGCTGGTTCTCACTGCCTCCTGGAACCTCTTCAAATGCCACAGACAATTTGGCCCTCTCTGCTTTCCTGCGGACTCCATCCTCAAAAGCACCTGTTTTCGCTTTTGGCAACCTCCGGAGCAAAAAAGACAAACGTCCAGCTTTTGCTGCCACAGTAAAGGTGCCAGCGGGGAAAAGTAATGCTGGTTCTCACTGCCTCCTGGAACCCTTTCAAATGCCCCAGACAATTAAGCCCTCTCTGCTTTCCTGCGGACTCTATCCTCAAAAGCGCCTTTTTTCACTTTCGGCGCCCTCCGGTGGTAAAAAGACAAACATCCAGCTTTTGCTGCCACAGCAAAGGTGCCAGCGGGGAAAAGTAATGCTGGTTCTCACTGCCTCCTGGAACCTGTTCAAATGCCCCAGACAATTTGGCTCTCTCTGCTTTCCTGCGGACTCCATCCTCAAAAGCACCTGTTTTCGCTTTCGGCAGCGTCCGGAGCAAAAAAGACAAACGTCCAGCTTTTGCTGCCACAGCAAAGGTGCCAGCTGGGAAAAGTAATGCTGGTTCTCACTGCCTCCTGGAACCCTTTCAAATGCCCCAGACAATTTGGCCCTCTCTGCTTTCCTGCGGACTCCATCCTCAAAAGCACCTGTTTTCGCTTTCGGCAACCTCCGGAGCAAAAAATACAAACGTCCAGCTTTTGCTGCCACAACAAAGGTGCCAGCGGGGAAAAGTAATGCTGGTTCTCACTGCCTCCTGGAACCCTTTCAAATGCCACAGACAATTTGGCCCTCTCTGCTTTCCTGCGGACTCCATCCTCAAAAGCACCTGTTTTCGCTTTCGGCAGCCTCCGGAGCAAAAAAGACAAACGTCCAGCTTTTGCTGCCACAGCAAAGGTGCCAGCGGGGAAAAGTAATGCTGGTTCTCACTGCCTCCTGGAACCCTTTCAAATGCCCCAGACAATTAAGCCCTCTCTGCTTTCCTGCGGACTCTATCCTCAAAAGCGCCTTTTTTCACTTTCGGCGCCCTCCGGTGGTAAAAAGACAAACGTCCAGCTTTTGCTGCCACAGCAAAGGTGCCAGCGGGGAAAAGTAATGCTGGTTCTCACTGCCTCCTGGAACCTGTTCAAATGCCCCAGACAATTTGGCCCTCTCTGCTTTCCTGCGGACTCCATCCTCAAAAGCACCTGTTTTCGCTTTCGGCAGCCTCCGGAGCAAAAAAGACAAACGTCCAGCTTTTGCTGCCACAGCAAAGGTGCCAGCGGGGAAAAGTAATGCTGGTTCTCACTGCCTCCTGGAACTCTTTCAAATGCCCCAGACAATTTGGCCCTCTCTGCTTTCCTGCGGACTCCATCCTCAAAAGCACCTGTTTTCGCTTTCGGCAGCCTCCGGAGCAAAAAAGACAAACGTCCAGCTTTTGCTGCCACAGCAAAGGTGCCAGCGGGGAAAAGTAATGCTGGTTCTCACTGCCTCCTGGAACCTCTTCAAATGCCCCAGACAATTTGGCCCTCTCTGCTTTCCTGCGGACTCCATCCTCAAAAGCACCTGTTTTCGCTTTCGGCAGCCTCCGGAGCAAAAAAGACAAACGTCCAGGTTTTGCTGCCACAGCAAAGGTGCCAGCGGGGAAAAGTAATGCTGGTTCTCACTGCCTCCTGGAACCTGTTCAAATGCCCCAGACAATTTGGCCCTCTCTGCTTTCCTGCGGACTCCATCCTCAAAAGCACCTGTTTTCGCTTTTGGCAACCTCCGGAGCAAAAAAGACAAACGTCCAGCTTTTGCTGCCACAGCAAAGGTGCCAGCGGGGAAAAGTAATGCTGGTTCTCACTGCCTCCTGGAACTCCTTCAAATGCCCCAGACAATTTGGCCCTCTCTGCTTTCCTGCGGACTCCATCCTCAAAAGCACCTGTTTTCGCTTTCGGCAGCCTCCGGAGCAAAAAAGACAAACGTCCAGCTTTTGCTGCCACAGCAAAGGTGCCAGCGGGGAAAAGTAATGCTGGTTCTCACTGCCTCCTGGAACCCTTTCAAATGCCACAGACAATTAAGCCCTCTCTGCTTTCCTGCGGACTCTATCCTCAAAAGCGCCTTTTTTCACTTTCGGCGCCCTCCGGTGGTAAAAAGACAAACGTCCAGCTTTTGCTGCCACAGCAAAGGTGCCAGCGGGGAAAAGTGATGCTGGTTCTCACTGCCTCCTGGAACTCTTTCAAATGCCACAGACAATTTGGCCCTCTCTGCTTTCCTGCGGACTCCATCCTCAAAAGCACCTATTTTCGCTTTCGGCAGCCTCCGGAGCAAAAAAGACAAACGTCCAGCTTTTGCTGCCACAGCAAAGGTGCCAGCGGGGAAAAGTAATGCTGGTTCTCACTGCCTCCTGGAACCCTTTCAAATGCCACAGACAATTTGGCCCTCTCTGTTTTCCTGTGGACTCCATCCTCAAAAGCACCTGTTTTCGCTTTCGGCAGCCTCCGGAGCAAAAAATACAAACGTCCAGCTTTTGCTGCCACAGCAAAGGTGCCAGCGGGGAAAAGTAATGCTGGTTCTCACTGCCTCCTGGAACCCTTTCAAATGCCACAGACAATTTGGCCCTCTCTGCTTTCCTGCGGACTCCATCCTCAAAAGCACCTGTTTTCGCTTTCGGCAGCCTCCGGAGCAAAAAAGACAAACGTCCAGCTTTTGCTGCCACAGCAAAGGTGCCAGCGGGGAAAAGTAATGCTGGTTCTCACTGCCTCCTGGAACCTCTTCAAATGCCACAGACAATTTGGCCCTCTCTGCTTTCCTGCGGACTCCATCCTCAAAAGCACCTGTTTTCGCTTTCGGCAGCCTCCGGAGCAAAAAAGACAAACGTCCAGCTTTTGCTGCCACAGCAAAGGTGCCAGCGGGGAAAAGTAATGCTGGTTCTCACTGCCTCCTGGAACCCTTTCAAATGCCCCAGACAATTAAGCCCTCTCTGCTTTCCTGCGGACTCTATCCTCAAAAGCGCCTTTTTTCACTTTCGGCGCCCTCCGGTGGTAAAAAGACAAACATCCAGCTTTTGCTGCCACAGCAAAGGTGCCAGCGGGGAAAAGTAATGCTGGTTCTCACTGCCTCCTGGAACCTGTTCAAATGCCCCAGACAATTTGGCCCTCTCTGCTTTCCTGCGGACTCCATCCTCAAAAGCACCTGTTTTCGCTTTCGGCAGCCTCCGGAGCAAAAAAGACAAACGTCCAGCTTTTGCTGCCACAGCAAAGGTGCCAGCGGGGAAAAGTAATGCTGGTTCTCACTGCCTCCTGGAACTCTTTCAAATGCCACAGACAATTTGGCCCTCTCTGCTTTCCTGCGGACTCCATCCTCAAAAGCACCTGTTTTCGCTTTCGGCAGCCTCCGGAGCAAAAAAGACAAACGTCCAGCTTTTGCTGCCACAGCAAAGGTGCCAGCGGGGAAAAGTAATGCTGGTTCTCACTGCCTCCTGGAACCTCTTCAAATGCCCCAGACAATTTGGCCCTCTCTGCTTTCCTGCGGACTCCATCCTCAAAAGCACCTGTTTTCGCTTTCGGCAACTTCCGGAGCAAAAAAGACAAACGTCCAGGTTTTGCTGCCACAGCAAAGGTGCCAGCGGGGAAAAGTAATGCTGGTTCTCACTGCCTCCTGGAACCCTTTCAAATGCCCCAGACAATTTGGCCCTCTCTGCTTTCCTGCGGACTCCATCCTCAAAAGCACCTATTTTTGCTTTCGGCGCCCTCCGGAGCAAAAAAGACAAACGTCCAGCTTTTGCTGCCACAGCAAAGGTGCCAGCGGGGAAAAGTAATGCTGGTTCTCACTGCCTCCTGGAACCCTTTCAAATGCCACAGACAATTTGGCCCTCTCTGCTTTCCTGTGGACTCCATCCTCAAAAGCACCTGTTTTCGCTTTCGGCAGCCTCCGGAGCAAAAAAGACAAACGTCCAGCTTTTGCTGCCACAGCAAAGGTGCCAGCGGGGAAAAGTAATGCTGGTTCTCACTGCCTCCTGGAACCTGTTCAAATGCCCCAGACAATTTGGCCCTCTCTGCTTTCCTGCGGACTCCATCCTCAAAAGCGCCTTTTTTCACTTTCGGCGCCCTCCGGTGGTAAAAAGACAAACGTCCAGCTTTTGCTGCCACAGCAAAGGTGCCAGCGGGGAAAAGTAATGCTGGTTCTCACTGCCTCCTGGAACCTGTTCAAATGCCCCAGACAATTTGGCCCTCTCTGCTTTCCTGCGGACTCCATCCTCAAAAGCACCTGTTTTCGCTTTCGGCAGCCTCCGGAGCAAAAAAGACAAACGTCCAGCTTTTGCTGCCACAGCAAAGGTGCCAGCGGGGAAAAGTAATGCTGGTTCTCACTGCCTCCTGGAACCCTTTCAAATGCCACAGACAATTTGGCCCTCTCTGCTTTCCTGCGGACTCCATCCTCAAAAGCACCTGTTTTCGCTTTCGGCAGCCTCCGGAGCAAAAAAGACAAACGTCCAGCTTTTGCTGCCACAGCAAAGGTGCCAGCGGGGAAAAGTAATGCTGGTTCTCACTGCCTCCTGGAACCTCTTCAAATGCCCCAGACAATTTGGCCCTCTCTGCTTTCCTGCGGACTCCATCCTCAAAAGCACCTGTTTTCGCTTTCGGCAACTTCCGGAGCAAAAAAGACAAACGTCCAGGTTTTGCTGCCACAGCAAAGGTGCCAGCGGGGAAAAGTAATGCTGGTTCTCACTGCCTCCTGGAACCCTTTCAAATGCCCCAGACAATTTGGCCCTCTCTGCTTTCCTGCGGACTCCATCCTCAAAAGCACCTATTTTTGCTTTCGGCGCCCTCCGGAGCAAAAAAGACAAACGTCCAGCTTTTGCTGCCACAGCAAAGGTGCCAGCGGGGAAAAGTAATGCTGGTTCTCACTGCCTCCTGGAACCCTTTCAAATGCCACAGACAATTTGGCCCTCTCTGCTTTCCTGCGGACTCCATCCTCAAAAGCACCTGTTTTCGCTTTCGGCAGCCTCCGGAGCAAAAAAGACAAACGTCCAGCTTTTGCTGCCACAGCAAAGGTGCCAGCGGGGAAAAGTAATGCTGGTTCTCACTGCCTCCTGGAACCTCTTCAAATGCCCCAGACAATTTGGCCCTCTCTGCTTTCCTGCGGACTCCATCCTCAAAAGCACCTGTTTTCGCTTTTGGCAACCTCCGGAGCAAAAAGACAAACGTCCAGCTTTTGCTGCCACAGCAAAGGTGCCAGCGGGGAAAAGTAATGCTGGTTCTCACTGCCTCCTGGAACTCCTTCAAATGCCCCAGACAATTTGGCCCTCTCTGCTTTCCTGCGGACTCCATCCTCAAAAGCACCTGTTTTCGCTTTCGGCAGCCTCCGGAGCAAAAAAGACAAACGTCCAGCTTTTGCTGCCACAACAAAGGTGCCAGCGGGGAAAAGTAATGCTGGTTCTCACTGCCTCCTGTAACCCTTTCAAATGCCACAGACAATTAAGCCCTCTCTGCTTTCCTGCGGACTCTATCCTCAAAAGCGCCTTTTTTCACTTTCGGCGCCCTCCGGTGGTAAAAAGACAAACGTCCAGCTTTTGCTGCCACAGCAAAGGTGCCAGCGGGGAAAAGTGATGCTGGTTCTCACTGCCTCCTGGAACTCTTTCAAATGCCACAGACAATTTTGCCCTCTCTGCTTTCCTGCGGACTCCATCCTCAAAAGCACCTATTTTCGCTTTCGGCAGCCTCCGGAGCAAAAAAGACAAACGTCCAGCTTTTGCTGCCACAGCAAAGGTGCCAGCGGGGAAAAGTAATGCTGGTTCTCACTGCCTCCTGGAACCCTTTCAAATGCCACAGACAATTTGGCCCTCTCTGCTTTCCTGCGGACTCCATCCTCAAAAGCACCTGTTTTCGCTTTCGGCAGCCTCCGGAGCAAAAAAGACAAACGTCCAGCTTTTGCTGCCACAGCAAAGGTGCCAGCGGGGAAAAGTAATGCTGGTTCTCACTGCCTCCTGGAACCTCTTCAAATGCCCCAGACAATTTGGCCCTCTCTGCTTTCCTGCGGACTCCATCCTCAAAAGCACCTGTTTTCGCTTTTGGCAACCTCCGGAGCAAAAAAGACAAACGTCCAGCTTTTGCTGCCACAGCAAAGGTGCCAGCGGGGAAAAGTAATGCTGGTTCTCACTGCCTCCTGGAACCCTTTCAAATGCCCCAGACAATTTGGCCCTCTCTGCTTTCCTGCGGACTCCATCCTCAAAAGCACCTGTTTTCGCTTTCGGCAGCCTCCGGAGCAAAAAAGACAAACGTCCAGCTTTTGCTGCCACAGCAAAGGTGCCAGCGGGGAAAAGTAATGCTGGTTCTCACTGCCTCCTGGAACCCTTTCAAATGCCCCAGACAATTAAGCCCTCTCTGCTTTCCTGCGGACTCTATCCTCAAAAGCGCCTTTTTTCACTTTCGGCGCCCTCCGGTGGTAAAAAGACAAACATCCAGCTTTTGCTGCCACAGCAAAGGTGCCAGCGGGGAAAAGTAATGCTGGTTCTCACTGCCTCCTGGAACCTGTTCAAATGCCCCAGACAATTTGGCCCTCTCTGCTTTCCTGCGGACTCCATCCTCAAAAGCACCTGTTTTCGCTTTCGGCAACCTCCGGAGCAAAAAAGACAAACGTCCAGCTTTTGCTGCCACAGCAAAGGTGCCAGCGGGGAAAAGTAATGCTGGTTCTCACTGCCTCCTGGAACCCTTTCAAATGCCCCAGACAATTTGGCCCTCTCTGCTTTCCTGCGGACTCTATCCTCAAAAGCGCCTTTTTTCACTTTCGGCGCCCTCCGGTGGTAAAAAGACAAACGTCCAGCTTTTGCTGCCACAGCAAAGGTGCCAGCGGGGAAAAGTAATGCTGGTTCTCACTGCCTCCTGGAACTCTTTCAAATGCCACAGACAATTTGGCCCTCTCTGCTTTGCTGCGGACTCCATCCTCAAAAGCACCTGTTTTCGATTTCGGCAGCCTCCGGAGCAAAAAAGACAAACGTCCAGCTTTTGCTGCCACAGCAAAGGTGCCAGCGGGGAAAAGTAATGCTGGTTCTCACTGCCTCCTGGAACCTCTTCAAATGCCCCAGACAATTTGGCCCTCTCTGCTTTCCTGCGGACTCCATCCTCAAAAGCACCTGTTTTCGCTTTCGGCAGCCTCCGGAGCAAAAAAGACAAACGTCCAGCTTTTGCTGCCACAGCAAAGGTGCCAGCGGGGAAAAGTAATGCTGGTTCTCACTGCCTCCTGGAACTCTTTCAAATGCCCCAGACAATTTGGCCCTCTCTGCTTTCCTGCGGACTCCATCCTCAAAAGCACCTGTTTTCGCTTTCGGCAGCCTCCGGAGCAAAAAAGACAAACGTCCAGCTTTTGCTGCCACAGCAAAGGTGCCAGCGGGGAAAAGTAATGCTTGTTCTCACTGCCTCCTGGAACCTCTTCAAATGCCCCAGACAATTTGGCCCTCTCTGCTTTCCTGCGGACTCCATCCTCAAAAGCACCTGTTTTCGCTTTCGGCAACTTCCGGAGCAAAAAAGACAAACGTCCAGGTTTTGCTGCCACAGCAAAGGTGCCAGCGGGGAAAAGTAATGCTGGTTCTCACTGCCTCCTGGAACCCTTTCAAATGCCACAGACAATTTGGCCCTCTCTGCTTTCCTGCGGACTCCATCCTCAAAAGCACCTATTTTTGCTTTCGGCGCCCTCCGGAGCAAAAAAGACAAACGTCCAGCTTTTGCTGCCACAGCAAAGGTGCCAGCGGGGAAAAGTAATGCTGGTTCTCACTGCCTCCTGGAACCCTTTCAAATGCCACAGACAATTTGGCCCTCTCTGCTTTCCTGTGGACTCCATCCTCAAAAGCACCTGTTTTCGCTTTCGGCAGCCTCCGGAGCAAAAAAGACAAACGTCCAGCTTTTGCTGCCACAGCAAAGGTGCCAGCGGGGAAAAGTAATGCTGGTTCTCACTGCCTCCTGGAACCTGTTCAAATGCCCCAGACAATTTGGCCCTCTCTGCTTTCCTGCGGACTCCATGCTCAAAAGCACCTGTTTTCGCTTTTGGCAACCTCCGGAGCAAAAAAGACAAACGTCCAGCTTTTGCTGCCACAGCAAAGGTGCCAGCGGGGAAAAGTAATGCTGGTTCTCACTGCCTCCTGGAACCCTTTCAAATGCCCCAGACAATTTGGCCCTCTCTGCTTTCCTGCGGACTCCATCCTCAAAAGCACCTGTTTTCGCTTTCGGCAGCCTCCGGAGCAAAAAAGACAAACGTCCAGCTTTTGCTGCCACAGCAAAGGTGCCAGCGGGGAAAAGTAATGCTGGTTCTCACTGCCTCCTGGAACCCTTTCAAATGCCCCAGACAATTTGGCCCTCTCTGCTTTCCTGCGGACTCCATCCTCAAAAGCACCTGTTTTCGCTTTCGGCAGCGTCCGGAGCAAAAAAGACAAACGTCCAGCTTTTGCTGCCACAGCAAAGGTGCCAGCGGGGAAAAGTAATGCTGGTTCTCACTGCCTCCTGGAACCTGTTCAAATGCCACAGACAATTTGGCCCTCTCTGCTTTCCTGCGGACTCTATCCTCAAAAGCGCCTTTTTTCACTTTCGGCGCCCTCCGGTGGTAAAAAGACAAACGTCCAGCTTTTGCTGCCACAGCAAAGGTGCCAGCGGGGAAAAGTGATGCTGGTTCTCACTGCCTCCTGGAACTCTTTCAAATGCCACAGACAATTTGGCCCTCTCTGCTTTCCTGCGGACTCCATCCTCAAAAGCACCTATTTTCGCTTTCGGCAGCGTCCGGAGCAAAAAAGACAAACGTCCAGCTTTTGCTGCCACAGCAAAGGTGCCAGCGGAGAAAAGTAATGCTGGTTCTCACTGCCTCCTGGAACCCTTTCAAATGCCACAGACAATTTGGCCCTCTCTGCTTTCCTGCGGACTCCATCCTCAAAAGCACCTGTTTTCGCTTTCGGCAGCCTCCGGAGCAAAAAAGACAAACGTCCAGCTTTTGCTGCCACAGCAAAGGTGCCAGCGGGGAAAAGTAATGCTGGTTCTCACTGCCTCCTGGAACCTCTTCAAATGCCCCAGACAATTTGGCCCTCTCTGCTTTCCTGCGGACTCCATCCTCAAAAGCACCTGTTTTCGCTTTCGGCAGCCTCCGGAGCAAAAAAGACAAACGTCCAGCTTTTGCTGCCACAGCAAAGGTGCCAGCGGGGAAAAGTAATGCTGGTCCTCATTGCCTCCTGGAACTCTTTCAAATGCCACAGACAATTTGGCCCTCTCTGCTTTCCTGCGGACTCCATCCTCAAAAGCACCTGTTTTCGCTTTCGGCAGCCTCCGGAGCAAAAAAGACAAACGTCCAGCTTTTGCTGCCACAGCAAAGGTGCCAGCGGGGAAAAGTAATGCTGGTTCTCACTGCCTCCTGGAACCTCTTCAAATGCCCCAGACAATTTGGCCCTCTCTGCTTTCCTGCGGACTCCATCCTCAAAAGCACCTGTTTTCGCTTTCGGCAACTTCCGGAGCAAAATAGACAAACGTCCAGGTTTTGCTGCCACAGCAAAGGTGCCAGCGGGGAAAAGTAATGCTGGTTCTCACTGCCTCCTGGAACCCTTTCAAATGCCACAGACAATTTGGCCCTCTCTGCTTTCCTGCGGACTCCATCCTCAAAAGCACCTATTTTTGCTTTCGGCGCCCTCCGGAGCAAATAAGACAAACGTCCAGCTTTTGCTGCCACAGCAAAGGTGCCAGCGGGGAAAAGTAATGCTGGTTCTCACTGCCTCCTGGAACCCTTTCAAATGCCACAGACAATTTGGCCCTCTCTGCTTTCCTGTGGACTCCATCCTCAAAAGCACCTGTTTTCGCTTTCGCCAACCTCCGGAGCAAAAAAGACAAACGTCCAGCTTTTGCTGCCACAGCAAAGGTGCCAGCGGGGAAAAGTAATGCTGGTTCTCACTGCCTCCTGGAACCTCTTCAAATGCCCCAGACAATTTGGCCCTCTCTGCTTTCCTGCGGACTCCATCCTCAAAAGCACCTGTTTTCGCTTTTGGCAACCTCCGGAGCAAAAAAGACAAACGTCCAGCTTTTGCTGCCACAGCAAAGGTGCCAGCGGGGAAAAGTAATGCTGGTTCTCACTGCCTCCTGGAACTCCTTCAAATGCCCCAGACAATTTGGCCCTCTCTGCTTTCCTGCGGACTCTATCCTCAAAAGCACCTGTTTTCGCTTTCGGCAGCGTCCTGAGCAAAAAAGACAAACGTCCAGCTTTTGCTGCCACAGCAAAGGTGCCAGCGGGGAAAAGTAATGCTGGTTCTCACTGCCTCCTGGAACCCTTTCAAATGCCACAGACAATTAAGCCCTCTCTGCTTTCCTGCGGACTCTATCCTCAAAAGCGCCTTTTTTCACTTTCGGCGCCCTCCGGTGGTAAAAAGACAAACGTCCAGCTTTTGCTGCCACAGCAAAGGTGCCAGCGGGGAAAAGTAATGCTGGTTCTCACTGCCTCCTGGAACCCTTTCAAATGCCCCTGACAATTTGGCCCTCTCTGCTTTCCTGCGGACTCCATCCTCAAAAGCACCTGTTTTCGCTTTCGGCAGCCTCCGGAGCAAAAAAGACAAACGTCCAGCTTTTGCTGCCACAGCAAAGGTGCCAGCGGGGAAAAGTAATGCTGGTTCTCACTGCCTCCTGGAACCTCTTCAAATGCCCCAGACAATTTGGCCCTCTCTGCTTTCCTGCGGACTCCATCCTCAAAAGCACCTGTTTTCGCTTTCGGCAGCGTCCGGAGCAAAAAAGACAAACGTCCAGCTTTTGCTGCCACAGCAAAGGTGCCAGCGGGGAAAAGTAATGCTGGTTCTCACTGCCTCCTGGAACCCTTTCAAATGCCCCAGACAATTTGGCCCTCTCTGCTTTCCTGCGGACTCCATCCTCAAAAGCACCTGTTTTCGCTTTCGGCATCCTCCGGAGCAAAAAAGACAAACGTCCAGCTTTTGCTGCCACAGCAAAGGTGCCAGCGGGGAAAAGTAATGCTGGTTCTCACTGCCTCCTGCAACCCTTTCAAATGCCCCAGACAATTAAGCCCTCTCTGCTTTCCTGCGGACTCTATCCTCAAAAGCGCCTTTTTTCACTTTCGGCGCCCTCCGGTGGTAAAAAGACAAACATCCAGCTTTTGCTGCCACAGCAAAGGTGCCAGCGGGGAAAAGTAATGCTGGTTCTCACTGCCTCCTGGAACCTGTTCAAATGCCCCAGACAATTTGGCCCTCTCTGCTTTCCTGCGGACTCCATCCTCAAAAGCACCTGTTTTCGCTTTCGGCAGCCTCCGGAGCAAAAAAGACAAACGTCCAGCTTTTGCTGCCACAGCAAAGGTGCCAGCGGGGAAAAGTAATGCTGGTTCTCACTGCCTCCTGGAACCCTTTCAAATGCCACAGACAATTTGGCCCTCTCTGCTTTCCTGCGGACTCTATCCTCAAAAGCGCCTTTTTTCACTTTCGGCGCCCTCCGGTGGTAAAAAGACAAACGTCCAGCTTTTGCTGCCACAGCAAAGGTGCCAGCGGGGAAAAGTAATGCTGGTTCTCACTGCCTCCTGGAACTCTTTCAAATGCCACAGACAATTTGGCCCTCTCTGCTTTGCTGCGGACTCCATCCTCAAAAGCACCTGTTTTCGCTTTCGGCAGCCTCCGGAGCAAAAAAGACAAACGTCCAGCTTTTGCTGCCACAGCAAAGGTGCCAGCGGGGAAAAGTAATGCTGGTTCTCACTGCCTCCTCGAACCTCTTCAAATGCCCCAGACAATTTGGCCCTCTCTGCTTTCCTGCGGACTCCATCCTCAAAAGCACCTGTTTTCGCTTTCGGCAGCCTCCGGAGCAAAAAAGACAAACGTCCAGGTTTTGCTGCCACAGCAAAGGTGCCAGCGGGGAAAAGTAATGCTGGTTCTCACTGCCTCCTGGAACTCTTTCAAATGCCCCTGACAATTTGGCCCTCTCTGCTTTCCTGCGGACTCCATCCTCAAAAGCACCTATTTTTGCTTTCGGCGCCCTCCGGAGCAAATAAGACAAACGTCCAGCTTTTGCTGCCACAGCAAAGGTGCCAGCGGGGAAAAGTAATGCTGGTTCTCACTGCCTCCTGGAACCCTTTCAAATGCCCCAGACAATTTGGCCCTCTCTGCTTTCCTGTGGACTCCATCCTCAAAAGCACCTGTTTTCGCTTTCGCCAACCTCCGGAGCAAAAAAGACAAACGTCCAGCTTTTGCTGCCACAGCAAAGGTGCCAGCGGGGAAAAGTAATGCTGGTTCTCACTGCCTCCTGGAACCTCTTCAAATGCCCCAGACAATTTGGCCCTCTCTGCTTTCCTGCGGACTCCATCCTCAAAAGCACCTGTTTTCGCTTTTGGCAACCTCCGGAGCAAAAAAGACAAACGTCCAGCTTTTGCTGCCACAGCAAAGGTGCCAGCGGGGAAAAGTAATGCTGGTTCTCACTGCCTCCTGGAACTCCTTCAAATGCCCCAGACAATTTGGCCCTCTCTGCTTTCCTGCGGACTCTATCCTCAAAAGCACCTGTTTTCGCTTTCGGCAGCGTCCGGAGCAAAAAAGACAAACGTCCAGCTTTTGCTGCCACAGCAAAGGTGCCAGCGGGGAAAAGTAATGCTGGTTCTCACTGCCTCCTGGAACCCTTTCAAATGCCACAGACAATTAAGCCCTCTCTGCTTTCCTGCGGACTCTATCCTCAAAAGCGCCTTTTTTCGCTTTCGGCGCCCTCCGGTGGTAAAAAGACAAACGTCCAGCTTTTGCTGCCACAGCAAAGGTGCCAGCGGGGAAAAGTAATGCTGGTTCTCACTGCCTCCTGGAACCCTTTCAAATGCCCCTGACAATTTGGCCCTCTCTGCTTTCCTGCGGACTCCATCCTCAAAAGCACCTGTTTTCGCTTTCGGCAGCCTCCGGAGCAAAAAAGACAAACGTCCAGCTTTTGCTGCCACAGCAAAGGTGCCAGCGGGGAAAAGTAATGCTGGTTCTCACTGCCTCCTGGAACCTCTTCAAATGCCCCAGACAATTTGGCCCTCTCTGCTTTCCTGCGGACTCCATCCTCAAAAGCACCTGTTTTCGCTTTTGGCAACCTCCGGAGCAAAAAAGACAAACGTCCAGCTTTTGCTGCCACAGCAAAGGTGCCAGCGGGGAAAAGTAATGCTGGTTCTCACTGCCTCCTGGAACCCTTTCAAATGCCACAGACAATTTGGCCCTCTCTGCTTTCCTGCGGACTCCATCCTCAAAAGCACCTGTTTTCGCTTTCGGCAGCCTCCGGAGCAAAAAAGACAAACGTCCAGCTTTTGCTGCCACAGCAAAGGTGCCAGCGGGGAAAAGTAATGCTGGTTCTCACTGCCTCCTGCAACCCTTTCAAATGCCCCAGACAATTAAGCCCTCTCTGCTTTCCTGCGGACTCTATCCTCAAAAGCGCCTTTTTTCACTTTCGGCGCCCTCCGGTGGTAAAAAGACAAACATCCAGCTTTTGCTGCCACAGCAAAGGTGCCAGCGGGGAAAAGTAATGCTGGTTCTCACTGCCTCCTGGAACCTGTTCAAATGCCCCAGACAATTTGGCCCTCTCTGCTTTCCTGCGGACTCCATCCTCAAAAGCACCTGTTTTCGCTTTCGGCAGCCTCCGGAGCAAAAAAGACAAACGTCCAGCTTTTGCTGCCACAGCAAAGGTGCCAGCGGGGAAAAGTAATGCTGGTTCTCACTGCCTCCTGGAACCCTTTCAAATGCCACAGACAATTTGGCCCTCTCTGCTTTCCTGCGGACTCTATCCTCAAAAGCGCCTTTTTTCACTTTCGGCGCCCTCCGGTGGTAAAAAGACAAACGTCCAGCTTTTGCTGCCACAGCAAAGGTGCCAGCGGGGAAAAGTAATGCTGGTTCTCACTGCCTCCTGGAACTCTTTCAAATGCCACAGACAATTTGGCCCTCTCTGCTTTGCTGCGGACTCCATCCTCAAAAGCACCTGTTTTCGCTTTCGGCAGCCTCCGGAGCAAAAAAGACAAACGTCCAGCTTTTGCTGCCACAGCAAAGGTGCCAGCGGGGAAAAGTAATGCTGGTTCTCACTGCCTCCTCGAACCTCTTCAAATGCCCCAGACAATTTGGCCCTCTCTGCTTTCCTGCGGACTCCATCCTCAAAAGCACCTGTTTTCGCTTTCGGCAGCCTCCGGAGCAAAAAAGACAAACGTCCAGGTTTTGCTGCCACAGCAAAGGTGCCAGCGGGGAAAAGTAATGCTGGTTCTCACTGCCTCCTGGAACTCTTTCAAATGCCACAGACAATTTGGCCCTCTCTGCTTTCCTGCGGACTCCATCCTCAAAAGCACCTGTTTTCGCTTTCGGCAGCCTCCGGAGCAAAAAAGACAAACGTCCAGCTTTTGCTGCCACAGCAAAGGTGCCAGCGGGGAAAAGTAATGCTGGTTCTCACTGCCTCCTGGAACCTCTTCAAATGCCCCAGACAATTTGGCCCTCTCTGCTTTCCTGCGGACTCCATCCTCAAAAGCACCTGTTTTCGCTTTCGGCAACTTCCGGAGCAAAATAGACAAACGTCCAGGTTTTGCTGCCACAGCAAAGGTGCCAGCGGGGAAAAGTAATGCTGGTTCTCACTGCCTCCTGGAACCCTTTCAAATGCCACAGACAATTTGGCCCTCTCTGCTTTCCTGCGGACTCCATCCTCAAAAGCACCTATTTTTGCTTTCGGCGCCCTCCGGAGCAAATAAGACAAACGTCCAGCTTTTGCTGCCACAGCAAAGGTGCCAGCGGGGAAAAGTAATGCTGGTTCTCACTGCCTCCTGGAACCCTTTCAAATGCCACAGACAATTTGGCCCTCTCTGCTTTCCTGTGGACTCCATCCTCAAAAGCACCTGTTTTCGCTTTCGGCAGCCTCCGGAGCAAAAAAGACAAACGTCCAGCTTTTGCTGCCACAGCAAAGGTGCCAGCGGGGAAAAGTAATGCTGGTTCTCACTGCCTCCTGGAACCTCTTCAAATGCCCCAGACAATTTGGCCCTCTCTGCTTTCCTGCGGACTCCATCCTCAAAAGCACCTGTTTTCGCTTTTGGCAACCTCCGGAGCAAAAAAGACAAACGTCCAGCTTTTGCTGCCACAGCAAAGGTGCCAGCGGGGAAAAGTAATGCTGGTTCTCACTGCCTCCTGGAACTCCTTCAAATGCCCCAGACAATTTGGCCCTCTCTGCTTTCCTGCGGACTCCATCCTCAAAAGCACCTGTTTTCGCTTTCGGCAGCCTCCGGAGCAAAAAAGACAAACGTCCAGCTTTTGCTGCCACAGCAAAGGTGCCAGCGGGGAAAAGTAATGCTGGTTCTCACTGCCTCCTGGAACCCTTTCAAATGCCACAGACAATTAAGCCCTCTCTGCTTTCCTGCGGACTCTATCCTCAAAAGCGCCTTTTTTCACTTTCGGCGCCCTCCGGTGGTAAAAAGACAAACGTCCAGCTTTTGCTGCCACAGCAAAGGTGCCAGCGGGGAAAAGTGATGCTGGTTCTCACTGCCTCCTGGAACTCTTTCAAATGCCCCAGACAATTTGGCCCTCTCTGCTTTCCTGCGGACTCCATCCTCAAAAGCACCTATTTTCGCTTTCGGCAGCCTCCGGAGCAAAAAAGACAAACGTCCAGCTTTTGCTGCCACAACAAAGGTGCCAGCGGGGAAAAGTAATGCTGGTTCTCACTGCCTCCTGGAACCCTTTCAAATGCCACAGACAATTTGGCCCTCTCTGCTTTCCTGCGGACTCCATCCTCAAAAGCACCTGTTTTCGCTTTCGGCAGCCTCCGGAGCAAAAAAGACAAACGTCCAGCTTTTGCTGCCACAGCAAAGGTGCCAGCGGGGAAAAGTAATGCTGGTTCTCACTGCCTCCTGGAACCTCTTCAAATGCCCCAGACAATTTGGCCCTCTCTGCTTTCCTGCGGACTCCATCCTCAAAAGCACCTGTTTTCGCTTTTGGCAACCTCCGGAGCAAAAAAGACAAACGTCCAGCTTTTGCTGCCACAGCAAAGGTGCCAGCGGGGAAAAGTAATGCTGGTTCTCACTGCCTCCTGGAACCCTTTCAAATGCCCCAGACAATTTGGCCCTCTCTGCTTTCCTGCGGACTCCATCCTCAAAAGCACCTATTTTTGCTTTCGGCGCCCTCCGGAGCAAATAAGACAAACGTCCAGCTTTTGCTGCCACAGCAAAGGTGCCAGCGGGGAAAAGTAATGCTGGTTCTCACTGCCTCCTGGAACCCTTTCAAATGCCACAGACAATTTGGCCCTCTCTGCTTTCCTGTGGACTCCATCCTCAAAAGCACCTGTTTTCGCTTTCGGCAGTCTCCGGAGCAAAAAAGACAAACGTCCAGCTTTTGCTGCCACAGCAAAGGTGCCAGCGGGGAAAAGTAATGCTGGTTCTCACTGCCTCCTGGAACCTCTTCAAATGCCCCAGACAATTTGGCCCTCTCTGCTTTCCTGCGGACTCCATCCTCAAAAGCACTTGTTTTCGCTTTTGGCAACCTCCGGAGCAAAAAAGACAAACGTCCAGCTTTTGCTGCCACAGCAAAGGTGCCAGCGGGGAAAAGTAATGCTGGTTCTCACTGCCTCCTGGAACTCCTTCAAATGCCCCAGACAATTTGGCCCTCTCTGCTTTCCTGCGGACTCCATCCTCAAAAGCACCTGTTTTCGCTTTCGGCAGCCTCCGGAGCAAAAAAGACAAACGTCCAGCTTTTGCTGCCACAGCAAAGGTGCCAGCGGGGAAAAGTAATGCTGGTTCTCACTGCCTCCTGGAACCCTTTCAAATGCCACAGACAATTAAGCCCTCTCTGCTTTCCTGCGGACTCTATCCTCAAAAGCGCCTTTTTTCACTTTCGGCGCCCTCCGGTGGTAAAAAGACAAACGTCCAGCTTTTGCTGCCACAGCAAAGGTGCCAGCGGGGAAAAGTGATGCTGGTTCTCACTGCCTCCTGGAACTCTTTCAAATGCCACAGACAATTTGGCCCTCTCTGCTTTCCTGCGGACTCCATCCTCAAAAGCACCTATTTTCGCTTTCGGCAGCCTCCGGAGCAAAAAAGACAAACGTCCAGCTTTTGCTGCCACAGCAAAGGTGCCAGCGGGGAAAAGTAATGCTGGTTCTCACTGCCTCCTGGAACCCTTTCAAATGCCACAGACAATTTGGCCCTCTCTGCTTTCCTGCGGACTCCATCCTCAAAAGCACCTGTTTTCGCTTTCGGCAGCCTCCGGAGCAAAAAAGACAAACGTCCAGCTTTTGCTGCCACAGCAAAGGTGCCAGCGGGGAAAAGTAATGCTGGTTCTCACTGCCTCCTGGAACCTCTTCAAATGCCCCAGACAATTTGGCCCTCTCTGCTTTCCTGCGGACTCCATCCTCAAAAGCACCTGTTTTCGCTTTTGGCAACCTCCGGAGCAAAAAAGACAAACGTCCAGCTTTTGCTGCCACAGCAAAGGTGCCAGCGGGGAAAAGTAATGCTGGTTCTCACTGCCTCCTGGAACCCTTTCAAATGCCCCAGACAATTTGGCCCTCTCTGCTTTCCTGCGGACTCCATCCTCAAAAGCACCTGTTTTCGCTTTCGGCATCCTCCGGAGCAAAAAAGACAAACGTCCAGCTTTTGCTGCCACAGCAAAGGTGCCAGCGGGGAAAAGTAATGCTGGTTCTCACTGCCTCCTGGAACCCTTTAAAATGCCCCAGACAATTAAGCCCTCTCTGCTTTCCTGCGGACTCTATCCTCAAAAGCGCCTTTTTTCACTTTCGGCGCCCTCCGGTGGTAAAAAGACAAACATCCAGCTTTTGCTGCCACAGCAAAGGTGCCAGCGGGGAAAAGTAATGCTGGTTCTCACTGCCTCCTGGAACCTGTTCAAATGCCCCAGACAATTTGGCCCTCTCTGCTTTCCTGCGGACTCCATCCTCAAAAGCACCTGTTTTCGCTTTCGGCAGCCTCCGGAGCAAAAAAGACAAACGTCCAGCTTTTGCTGCCACAGCAAAGGTGCCAGCGGGGAAAAGTAATGCTGGTTCTCACTGCCTCCTGGAACCCTTTCAAATGCCCCAGACAATTTGGCCCTCTCTGCTTTCCTGCGGACTCCATCCTCAAAAGCACCTGTTTTCGCTTTCGGCAGCCTCCGGAGCAAAAAAGACAAACGTCCAGCTTTTGCTGCCACAGCAAAGGTGCCAGCGGGGAAAAGTAATGCTGGTTCTCACTGCCTCCTGGAACCCTTTCAAATGCCACAGACAATTTGGCCCTCTCTGCTTTCCTGCGGACTCCATCCTCAAAAGCACCTGTTTTCGCTTTCGGCAGCGTCCGGAGCAAAAAAGACAAACGTCCAGCTTTTGCTGCCACAGCAAAGGTGCCAGCGGGGAAAAGTAATGCTGGTTCTCACTGCCTCCTGGAACCCTTTCAAATGCCCCTGACAATTTGGCCCTCTCTGCTTTCCTGCGGACTCTATCCTCAAAAGCGCCTTTTTTCACTTTCGGCGCCCTCCGGTGGTAAAAAGACAAACGTCCAGCTTTTGCTGCCACAGCAAAGGTGCCAGCGGGGAAAAGTGATGCTGGTTCTCACTGCCTCCTGGAACTCTTTCAAATGCCACAGACAATTTGGCCCTCTCTGCTTTCCTGCGGACTCCATCCTCAAAAGCACCTATTTTCGCTTTCGGCAGCGTCCGGAGCAAAAAAGACAAACGTCCAGCTTTTGCTGCCACAGCAAAGGTGCCAGCGGAGAAAAGTAATGCTGGTTCTCACTGCCTCCTGGAACCCTTTCAAATGCCCCAGACAATTTGGCCCTCTCTGCTTTCCTGCGGACTCCATCCTCAAAAGCACCTGTTTTCGCTTTCGGCAGCCTCCGGAGCAAAAAAGACAAACGTCCAGCTTTTGCTGCCACAGCAAAGGTGCCAGCGGGGAAAAGTAATGCTGGTTCTCACTGCCTCCTGGAACCTGTTCAAATGCCCCAGACAATTTGGCCCTCTCTGCTTTCCTGCGGACTCCATCCTCAAAAGCACCTGTTTTCGCTTTCGGCAGCCTCCGGAGCAAAAAAGACAAACGTCCAGCTTTTGCTGCCACAGCAAAGGTGCCAGCGGGGAAAAGTAATGCTGGTTCTCACTGCCTCCTGGAACTCTTTCAAATGCCACAGACAATTTGGCCCTCTCTGCTTTCCTGCGGACTCCATCCTCAAAAGCACCTGTTTTCGCTTTCGGCAGCCTCCGGAGCAAAAAAGACAAACGTCCAGCTTTTGCTGCCACAGCAAAGGTGCCAGCGGGGAAAAGTAATGCTGGTTCTCACTGCCTCCTGGAACCTCTTCAAATGCCCCAGACAATTTGGCCCTCTCTGCTTTCCTGCGGACTCCATCCTCAAAAGCACCTGTTTTCGCTTTCGGCAACTTCCGGAGCAAAATAAACAAACGTCCAGGTTTTGCTGCCACAGCAAAGGTGCCAGCGGGGAAAAGTAATGCTGGTTCTCACTGCCTCCTGGAACCCTTTCAAATGCCACAGACAATTTGGCCCTCTCTGCTTTCCTGCGGACTCCATCCTCAAAAGCACCTATTTTTGCTTTCGGCGCCCTCCGGAGCAAATAAGACAAACGTCCAGCTTTTGCTGCCACAGCAAAGGTGCCAGCGGGGAAAAGTAATGCTGGTTCTCACTGCCTCCTGGAACCCTTTCAAATGCCACAGACAATTTGGCCCTCTCTGCTTTCCTGTGGACTCCATCCTCAAAAGCACCTGTTTTCGCTTTCGGCAGCCTCCGGAGCAAAAAAGACAAACGTCCAGCTTTTGCTGCCACAGCAAAGGTGCCAGCGGGGAAAAGTAATGCTGGTTCTCACTGCCTCCTGGAACCTCTTCAAATGCCCCAGACAATTTGGCCCTCTCTGCTTTCCTGCGGACTCCATCCTCAAAAGCACCTGTTTTCGCTTTTGGCAACCTCCGGAGCAAAAAAGACAAACGTCCAGCTTTTGCTGCCACAGCAAAGGTGCCAGCGGGGAAAAGTAATGCTGGTTCTCACTGCCTCCTGGAACCTCTTCAAATGCCCCAGACAATTTGGCCCTCTCTGCTTTCCTGCGGAGTCCATCCTCAAAAGCACCTGTTTTCGCTTTTGGCAACCTCCGGAGCAAAAAAGACAAACGTCCAGCTTTTGCTGCCACAGCAAAGGTGCCAGCGGGGAAAAGTAATGCTGGTTCTCACTGCCTCCTGGAACCCTTTCAAATGCCCCAGACAATTTGGCCCTCTCTGCTTTCCTGCGGACTCCATCCTCAAAAGCACCTGTTTTCGCTTTCGGCATCCTCCGGAGCAAAAAAGACAAACGTCCAGCTTTTGCTGCCACAGCAAAGGTGCCAGCGGTGAAAAGTAATGCTGGTTCTCACTGCCTCCTGGAACCCTTTCAAATGCCCCAGACAATTAAGCCCTCTCTGCTTTCCTGCGGACTCTATCCTCAAAAGCGCCTTTTTTCACTTTCGGCGCCCTCCGGTGGTAAAAAGACAAACATCCAGCTTTTGCTGCCACAGCAAAGGTGCCAGCGGGGAAAAGTAATGCTGGTTCTCACTGCCTCCTGGAACCTGTTCAAATGCCCCAGACAATTTGGCCCTCTCTGCTTTCCTGCGGACTCCATCCTCAAAAGCACCTGTTTTCGCTTTCGGCAGCCTCCGGAGCAAAAAAGACAAACGTCCAGCTTTTGCTGCCACAGCAAAGGTGCCAGCGGGGAAAAGTAATGCTGGTTCTCACTGCCTCCTGGAACCCTTTCAAATGCCCCTGACAATTTGGCCCTCTCTGCTTTCCTGCGGACTCTATCCTCAAAAGCGCCTTTTTTCACTTTCGGCGCCCTCCGGTGGTAAAAAGACAAACGTCCAGCTTTTGCTGCCACAGCAAAGGTGCCAGCGGGGAAAAGTAATGCTGGTTCTCACTGCCTCCTGGAACTCTTTCAAATGCCACAGACAATTTGGCCCTCTCTGCTTTGCTGCGGACTCCATCCTCAAAAGCACCTGTTTTCGCTTTCGGCAGCCTCCGGAGCAAAAAAGACAAACGTCCAGCTTTTGCTGCCACAGCAAAGGTGCCAGCGGGGAAAAGTAATGCTGGTTCTCACTGCCTCCTCGAACCTCTTCAAATGCCCCAGACAATTTGGCCCTCTCTGCTTTCCTGCGGACTCCATCCTCAAAAGCACCTGTTTTCGCTTTCGGCAGCCTCCGGAGCAAAAAAGACAAACGTCCAGCTTTTGCTGCCACAGCAAAGGTGCCAGCGGGGAAAAGTAATGCTGGTTCTCACTGCCTCCTGGAACTCTTTCAAATGCCACAGACAATTTGGCCCTCTCTGCTTTCCTGCGGACTCCATCCTCAAAAGCACCTGTTTTCGCTTTCGGCAGCCTCCGGAGCAAAAAAGACAAACGTCCAGCTTTTGCTGCCACAGCAAAGGTGCCAGCGGGGAAAAGTAATGCTGGTTCTCACTGCCTCCTGGAACCTCTTCAAATGCCCCAGACAATTTGGCCCTCTCTGCTTTCCTGCGGACTCCATCCTCAAAAGCACCTGTTTTCGCTTTCGGCAACTTCCGGAGCAAAATAGACAAACGTCCAGGTTTTGCTGCCACAGCAAAGGTGCCAGCGGGGAAAAGTAATGCTGGTTCTCACTGCCTCCTGGAACCCTTTCAAATGCCACAGACAATTTGGCCCTCTCTGCTTTCCTGCGGACTCCATCCTCAAAAGCACCTATTTTTGCTTTCGGCGCCCTCCGGAGCAAATAAGACAAACGTCCAGCTTTTGCTGCCACAGCAAAGGTGCCAGCGGGGAAAAGTAATGCTGGTTCTCACTGCCTCCTGGAACCCTTTCAAATGCCCCAGACAATTTGGCCCTCTCTGCTTTCCTGCGGACTCCATCCTCAAAAGCACCTGTTTTCGCTTTCGGCAGCCTCCGGAGCAAAAAAGACAAACGTCCAGCTTTTGCTGCCACAGCAAAGGTGCCAGCGGGGAAAAGTAATGCTGGTTCTCACTGCCTCCTGGAACCTCTTCAAATGCCCCAGACAATTTGGCCCTCTCTGCTTTCCTGCGGACTCCATCCTCAAAAGCACCTGTTTTCGCTTTTGGCAACCTCCGGAGCAAAAAAGACAAACGTCCAGCTTTTGCTGCCACAGCAAAGGTGCCAGCGGGGAAAAGTAATGCTGGTTCTCACTGCCTCCTGGAACCCCTTCAAATGCCCCAGACAATTTGGCCCTCTCTGCTTTCCTGCGGACTCCATCCTCAAAAGCACCTGTTTTCGCTTTCGGCAGCCTCCGGAGCAAAAAAGACAAACGTCCAGCTTTTGCTGCCACAGCAAAGGTGCCAGCGGGGAAAAGTAATGCTGGTTCTCACTGCCTCCTGGAACCCTTTCAAATGCCACAGACAATTAAGCCCTTTCTGCTTTCCTGCGGACTCTATCCTCAAAAGCGCCTTTTTTCACTTTCGGCGCCCTCCGGTGGTAAAAAGACAAACGTCCAGCTTTTGCTGCCACAGCAAAGGTGCCAGCGGGGAAAAGTGATGCTGGTTCTCACTGCCTCCTGGAACCCTTTCAAATGCCACAGACAATTTGGCCCTCTCTGCTTTCCTGCGGACTCCATCCTCAAAAGCACCTATTTTCGCTTTCGGCAGCCTCCGGAGCAAAAAAGACAAACGTCCAGCTTTTGCTGCCACAGCAAAAGTGCCAGCGGGGAAAAGTAATGCTGGTTCTCACTGCCTCCTGGAACCCTTTCAAATGCCACAGACAATTTGGCCCTCTCTGCTTTCCTGTGGACTCCATCCTCAAAAGCACCTGTTTTCGCTTTCGGCAGCCTCCGGAGCAAAAAAGACAAACGTCCAGCTTTTGCTGCCACAGCAAAGGTGCCAGCGGGGAAAAGTAATGCTGGTTCTCACTGCCTCCTGGAACCTCTTCAAATGCCCCAGACAATTTGGCCCTCTCTGCTTTCCTGCGGACTCCATCCTCAAAAGCACCTGTTTTCGCTTTCGGCAGCCTCCGGAGCAAAAAAGACAAACGTCCAGCTTTTGCTGCCACAGCAAAGGTGCCAGCGGGGAAAAGTAATGCTGGTTCTCACTGCCTCCTGGAACCCTTTCAAATGCCACAGACAATTAAGCCCTCTCTGCTTTCCTGCGGACTCTATCCTCAAAAGCACCTTTTTTCACTTTCGGCGCCCTCCGGTGGTAAAAAGACAAACGTCCAGCTTTTGCTGCCACAGCAAAGGTGCCAGCGGGGAAAAGTGATGCTGGTTCTCACTGCCTCCTGGAACTCTTTCAAATGCCACAGACAATTTGGCCCTCTCTGCTTTCCTGCGGACTCCATCCTCAAAAGCACCTATTTTCGCTTTCGGCAGCCTCCGGAGCAAAAAAGACAAACGTCCAGCTTTTGCTGCCACAGCAAAGGTGCCAGCGGGGAAAAGTAATGCTGGTTCTCACTGCCTCCTGGAACCCTTTCAAATGCCACAGACAATTTGGCCCTCTCTGCTTTCCTGCGGACTCCATCCTCAAAAGCACCTGTTTTCGCTTTCGGCAGCCTCCGGAGCAAAAAAGACAAACGTCCAGCTTTTGCTGCCACAGCAAAGGTGCCAGCGGGGAAAAGTAATGCTGGTTCTCACTGCCTCCTGGAACCTCTTCAAATGCCCCAGACAATTTGGCCCTCTCTGCTTTCCTGCGGACTCCATCCTCAAAAGCACCTGTTTTCGCTTTTGGCAACCTCCGGAGCAAAAAAGACAAACGTCCAGCTTTTGCTGCCACAGCAAAGGTGCCAGCGGGGAAAAGTAATGCTGGTTCTCACTGCCTCCTGGAACCCTTTCAAATGCCCCAGACAATTTGGCCCTCTCTGCTTTCCTGCGGACTCCATCCTCAAAAGCACCTGTTTTCGCTTTCGGCATCCTCCGGAGCAAAAAAGACAAACGTCCAGCTTTTGCTGCCACAGCAAAGGTGCCAGCGGGGAAAAGTAATGCTGGTTCTCACTGCCTCCTGGAACCCTTTCAAATGCCCCAGACAATTTGGCCCTCTCTGCTTTCCTGTGGACTCCGTCCTCAAAAGCACCTGTTTTCGCTTTCGGCAGCCTCCGGAGCAAAAAAGACAAACGTCCAGCTTTTGCTGCCACAGCAAAGGTGCCAGCGGGGAAAAGTAATGCTGGTTCTCACTGCCTCCTGGAACCTCTTCAAATGCCCCAGACAATTTGGCCCTCTCTGCTTTCCTGCGGACTCCATCCTCAAAAGCACCTGTTTTCGCTTTTGGCAACCTCCGGAGCAAAAAAGACAAACGTCCAGCTTTTGCTGCCACAGCAAAGGTGCCAGCGGGGAAAAGTAATGCTGGTTCTCACTGCCTCCTGGAACCCCTTCAAATGCCACAGACAATTTGGCCCTCTCTGCTTTCCTGCGGACTCCATCCTCAAAAACACCTGTTTTCGCTTTCGGCAGCCTCCGGAGCAAAAAAGACAAACGTCCAGCTTTTGCTGCCACAGCAAAGGTGCCAGCGGGGAAAAGTAATGCTGGTTCTCACTGCCTCCTGGAACCCTTTCAAATGCCACAGACAATTAAGCCCTCTCTGCTTTCCTGCGGACTCTATCCTCAAAAGCGCCTTTTTTCACTTTCGGCGCCCTCCGGTGGTAAAAAGACAAACGTCCAGCTTTTGCTGCCACAGCAAAGGTGCCAGCGGGGAAAAGTGATGCTGGTTCTCACTGCCTCCTGGAACTCTTTCAAATGCCACAGACAATTTGGCCCTCTCTGCTTTCCTGCGGACTCCATCCTCAAAAGCACCTATTTTCGCTTTCGGCAGCCTCCGGAGCAAAAAAGACAAACGTCCAGCTTTTGCTGCCACAGCAAAGGTGCCAGCGGGGAAAAGTAATGCTGGTTCTCACTGCCTCCTGGAACCCTTTCAAATGCCACAGACAATTTGGCCCTCTCTGCTTTCCTGTGGACTCCATCCTCAAAAGCACCTGTTTTCGCTTTCGGCAGCCTCCGGAGCAAAAAAGACAAACGTCCAGCTTTTGCTGCCACAGCAAAGGTGCCAGCGGGGAAAAGTAATGCTGGTTCTCACTGCCTCCTGGAACCTCTTCAAATGCCCCAGACAATTTGGCCCTCTCTGCTTTCCTGCGGACTCCATCCTCAAAAGCACCTGTTTTCGCTTTCGGCAGCCTCCGGAGCAAAAAAGACAAACGTCCAGCTTTTGCTGCCACAGCAAAGGTGCCAGCGGGGAAAAGTAATGCTGGTTCTCACTGCCTCCTGGAACCCTTTCAAATGCCACAGACAATTAAGCCCTCTCTGCTTTCCTGCGGACTCTATCCTCAAAAGCACCTTTTTTCACTTTCGGCGCCCTCCGGTGGTAAAAAGACAAACGTCCAGCTTTTGCTGCCACAGCAAAGGTGCCAGCGGGGAAAAGTGATGCTGGTTCTCACTGCCTCCTGGAACTCTTTCAAATGCCACAGACAATTTGGCCCTCTCTGCTTTCCTGCGGACTCCATCCTCAAAAGCACCTATTTTCGCTTTCGGCAGCCTCCGGAGCAAAAAAGACAAACGTCCAGCTTTTGCTGCCACAGCAAAGGTGCCAGCGGGGAAAAGTAATGCTGGTTCTCACTGCCTCCTGGAACCCTTTCAAATGCCACAGACAATTTGGCCCTCTCTGCTTTCCTGCGGACTCCATCCTCAAAAGCACCTGTTTTCGCTTTCGGCAGCCTCCGGAGCAAAAAAGACAAACGTCCAGCTTTTGCTGCCACAGCAAAGGTGCCAGCGGGGAAAAGTAATGCTGGTTCTCACTGCCTCCTGGAACCTCTTCAAATGCCCCAGACAATTTGGCCCTCTCTGCTTTCCTGCGGACTCCATCCTCAAAAGCACCTGTTTTCGCTTTTGGCAACCTCCGGAGCAAAAAAGACAAACGTCCAGCTTTTGCTGCCACAGCAAAGGTGCCAGCGGGGAAAAGTAATGCTGGTTCTCACTGCCTCCTGGAACCCTTTCAAATGCCCCAGACAATTTGGCCCTCTCTGCTTTCCTGCGGACTCCATCCTCAAAAGCACCTGTTTTCGCTTTCGGCATCCTCCGGAGCAAAAAAGACAAACGTCCAGCTTTTGCTGCCACAGCAAAGGTGCCAGCGGGGAAAAGTAATGCTGGTTCTCACTGCCTCCTGGAACCCTTTCAAATGCCCCAGACAATTAAGCCCTCTCTGCTTTCCTGCGGACTCTATCCTCAAAAGCACCTGTTTTCGCTTTCGGCAGCCTCCGGAGCAAAAAAGACAAACGTCCAGCTTTTGCTGCCACAGCAAAGGTGCCAGCGGGGAAAAGTAATGCTGGTTCTCACTGCCTCCTGGAACCCTTTCAAATGCCCCTGACAATTTGGCCCTCTCTGCTTTCCTGCGGACTCTATCCTCAAAAGCGCCTTTTTTCACTTTCGGCGCCCTCCGGTGGTAAAAAGACAAACGTCCAGCTTTTGCTGCCACAGCAAAGGTGCCAGCGGGGAAAAGTAATGCTGGTTCTCACTGCCTCCTGGAACCTCTTCAAATGCCCCAGACAATTTGGCCCTCTCTGCTTTCCTGCGGACTCCATCCTCAAAAGCACCTGTTTTCGCTTTTGGCAACCTCCGGAGCAAAAAAGACAAACGTCCAGCTTTTGCTGCCACAGCAAAGGTGCCAGCGGGGAAAAGTAATGCTGGTTCTCACTGCCTCCTGGAACCCTTTCAAATGCCCCAGACAATTTGGCCCTCTCTGCTTTCCTGCGGACTCCATCCTCAAAAGCACCTATTTTTGCTTTCGGCGCCCTCCGGAGCAAATAAGACAAACGTCCAGCTTTTGCTGCCACAGCAAAGGTGCCAGCGGGGAAAAGTAATGCTGGTTCTCAGTGCCTCCTGGAACCCTTTCAAATGCCACAGACAATTTGGCCCTCTCTGCTTTCCTGTGGACTCCATCCTCAAAAGCACCTGTTTTCGCTTTCGGCAGCCTCCGGAGCAAAAAAGACAAACGTCCAGCTTTTGCTGCCACAGCAAAGGTGCCAGCGGGGAAAAGTAATGCTGGTTCTCACTGCCTCCTGGAACCTGTTCAAATGCCCCAGACAATTTGGCCCTCTCTGCTTTCCTGCGGACTCCATCCTCAAAAGCACTTGTTTTCGCTTTTGGCAACCTCCGGAGCAAAAAAGACAAACGTCCAGCTTTTGCTGCCACAGCAAAGGTGCCAGCGGGGAAAAGTAATGCTGGTTCTCACTGCCTCCTGGAACCCTTTCAAATGCCACAGACAATTTGGCCCTCTCTGCTTTCCTGCGGACTCCATCCTCAAAAGCACCTGTTTTCGCTTTCGGCAGCCTCCGGAGCAAAAAAGACAAACGTCCAGCTTTTGCTGCCACAGCAAAGGTGCCAGCGGGGAAAAGTAATGCTGGTTCTCACTGCCTCCTGGAACCCTTTCAAATGCCACAGACAATTAAGCCCTCTCTGCTTTCCTGCGGACTCTATCCTCAAAAGCGCCTTTTTTCACTTTCGGCGCCCTCCGGTGGTAAAAAGACAAACGTCCAGCTTTTGCTGCCACAGCAAAGGTGCCAGCGGGGAAAAGTGATGCTGGTTCTCACTGCCTCCTGGAACTCTTTCAAATGCCACAGACAATTTGGCCCTCTCTGCTTTCCTGCGGACTCCATCCTCAAAAGCACCTATTTTCGCTTTCGGCAGCCTCCGGAGCAAAAAAGACAAACGTCCAGCTTTTGCTGCCACAGCAAAGGTGCCAGCGGGGAAAAGTAATGCTGGTTCTCACTGCCTCCTGGAACCCTTTCAAATGCCACAGACAATTTGGCCCTCTCTGCTTTCCTGCGGACTCCATCCTCAAAAGCACCTGTTTTCGCTTTCGGCAGCCTCCGGAGCAAAAAAGACAAACGTCCAGCTTTTGCTGCCACAGCAAAGGTGCCAGCGGGGAAAAGTAATGCTGGTTCTCACTGCCTCCTGGAACCCTTTCAAATGCCCCAGACAATTTGGCCCTCTCTGCTTTCCTGCGGACTCCATCCTCAAAAGCACCTGTTTTCGCTTTCGGCATCCTCCGGAGCAAAAAAGACAAACGTCCAGCTTTTGCTGCCACAGCAAAGGTGCCAGCGGGGAAAAGTAATGCTGGTTCTCACTGCCTCCTGGAACCCTTTCAAATGCCACAGACAATTAAGCCCTCTCTGCTTTCCTGCGGACTCTATCCTCAAAAGCGCCTTTTTTCACTTTCGGCGCCCTCCGGTGGTAAAAAGACAAACATCCAGCTTTTGCTGCCACAGCAAAGGTGCCAGCGGGGAAAAGTAATGCTGGTTCTCACTGCCTCCTGGAACCTGTTCAAATGCCCCAGACAATTTGGCCCTCTCTGCTTTCCTGCGGACTCCATCCTCAAAAGCACCTGTTTTCGCTTTCGGCAGCCTCCGGAGCAAAAAAGACAAACGTCCAGCTTTTGCTGCCACAGCAAAGGTGCCAGCGGGGAAAAGTAATGCTGGTTCTCACTGCCTCCTGGAACCCTTTCAAATGCCCCTGACAATTTGGCCCTCTCTGCTTTCCTGCGGACTCTATCCTCAAAAGCGCCTTTTTTCACTTTCGGCGCCCTCCGGTGGTAAAAAGACAAACGTCCAGCTTTTGCTGCCACAGCAAAGGTGCCAGCGGGGAAAAGTAATGCTGGTTCTCACTGCCTCCTGGAACTCTTTCAAATGCCACAGACAATTTGGCCCTCTCTGCTTTGCTGCGGACTCCATCCTCAAAAGCACCTGTTTTCGCTTTCGGCATTCTCCGGAGCAAAAAAGACAAACGTCCAGCTTTTGCTGCCACAGCAAAGGTGCCAGCGGGGAAAAGTAATGCTGGTTCTCACTGCCTCCTGGAACCTCTTCAAATGCCCCAGACAATTTGGCCCTCTCTGCTTTCCTGCGGACTCCATCCTCAAAAGCACCTGTTTTCGCTTTCGGCAGCCTCCGGAGCAAAAAAGACAAACGTCCAGCTTTTGCTGCCACAGCAAAGGTGCCAGCGGGGAAAAGTAATGCTGGTTCTCACTGCCTCCTGGAACCTCTTCAAATGCCCCAGACAATTTGGCCCTCTCTGCTTTCCTGCGGACTCCATCCTCAAAAGCACCTGTTTTCGCTTTCGGCAGCCTCCGGAGCAAAAAAGACAAACGTCCAGCTTTTGCTGCCACAGCAAAGGTGCCAGCGGGGAAAAGTAATGCTGGTTCTCACTGCCTCCTGGAACTCTTTCAAATGCCACAGACAATTTGGCCCTCTCTGCTTTCCTGCGGACTCCATCCTCAAAAGCACCTGTTTTCGCTTTCGGCAGCCTCCGGAGCAATAAAGACAAACGTCCAGCTTTTGCTGCCACAGCAAAGGTGCCAGCGGGGAAAAGTAATGCTTGTTCTCACTGCCTCCTGGAACCTGTTCAAATGCCCCAGACAATTTGGCCCTCTCTGCTTTCCTGCGGACTCCATCCTCAAAAGCACCTGTTTTCGCTTTCGGCAACTTCCGGAGCAAAAAAGACAAACGTCCAGGTTTTGCTGCCACAGAAAAGGTGCCAGCGGGGAAAAGTAATGCTGGTTCTCACTGCCTCCTGGAACCCTTTCAAATGCCACAGACAATTTGGCCCTCTCTGCTTTCCTGCGGACTCCATCCTCAAAAGCACCTATTTTTGCTTTCGGCGCCCTCCGGAGCAAAAAAGACAAACGTCCAGCTTTTGCTGCCACAGCAAAGGTGCCAGCGGGGAAAAGTAATGCTGGTTCTCACTGCCTCCTGGAACCCTTTCAAATGCCACAGACAATTTGGCCCTCTCTGCTTTCCTGTGGACTCCATCCTCAAAAGCACCTGTTTTCGCTTTCGGCAGCCTCCGGAGCAAAAAAGACAAACGTCCAGCTTTTGCTGCCACAGCAAAGGTGCCAGCGGGGAAAAGTAATGCTGGTTCTCACTGCCTCCTGGAACCTGTTCAAATGCCCCAGACAATTTGGCCCTCTCTGCTTTCCTGCGGACTCCATCCTCAAAAGCGCCTTTTTTCACTTTCGGAGCCCTCCGGTGGTAAAAAGACAAACGTCCAGCTTTTGCTGCCACAGCAAAGGTGCCAGCGGGGAAAAGTAATGCTGGTTCTCACTGCCTCCTGGAACCCTTTCAAATGCCACAGACAATTTGGCCCTCTCTGCTTTCCTGCGGACTCCATCCTCAAAAGCACCTGTTTTCGCTTTCGGCAGCGTCCGGAGCAAAAAAGACAAACGTCCAGCTTTTGCTGCCACAGCAAAGGTGCCAGCGGGGAAAAGTAATGCTGGTTCTCACTGCCTCCTGGAACCCTTTCAAATGCCCCTGACAATTTGGCCCTCTCTGCTTTCCTGCGGACTCTATCCTCAAAAGCGCCTTTTTTCACTTTCGGCGCCCTCCGGTGGTAAAAAGACAAACGTCCAGCTTTTGCTGCCACAGCAAAGGTGCCAGCGGGGAAAAGTGATGCTGGTTCTCAATGCCTCCTGGAACTCTTTCAAATGCCACAGACAATTTGGCCCTCTCTGCTTTCCTGCGGACTCCATCCTCAAAAGCACCTATTTTCGCTTTCGGCAGCGTCCGGAGCAAAAAAGACAAACGTCCAGCTTTTGCTGCCACAGCAAAGGTGCCAGCGGAGAAAAGTAATGCTGGTTCTCACTGCCTCCTGGAACCCTTTCAAATGCCACAGACAATTTGGCCCTCTCTGCTTTCCTGCGGACTCCATCCTCAAAAGCACCTGTTTTCGCTTTCGGCAGCCTCCGGAGCAAAAAAGACAAACGTCCAGCTTTTGCTGCCACAGCAAAGGTGCCAGCGGGGAAAAGTAATGCTGGTTCTCACTGCCTCCTGGAACCTGTTCAAATGCCCCAGACAATTTGGCCCTCTCTGCTTTCCTGCGGACTCCATCCTCAAAAGCACCTGTTTTCGCTTTCGGCAGCGTCCGGAGCAAAAAAGACAAACGTCCAGCTTTTGCTGCCACAGCAAAGGTGCCAGCGGGGAAAAGTAATGCTGGTTCTCACTGCCTCCTGGAACCCTTTCAAATGCCACAGACAATTTGGCCCTCTCTGCTTTCCTGCGGACTCCATCCTCAAAAGCACCTGTTTTCGCTTTCGGCAGCCTCCGGAGCAAAAAAGACAAACGTCCAGCTTTTGCTGCCACAGCAAAGGTGCCAGCGGGGAAAAGTAATGCTGGTTCTCACTGCCTCCTGGAACCCTTTCAAATGCCCCAGACAATTTGGCCCTCTCTGCTTTCCTGCGGACTCCATCCTCAAAAGCACCTGTTTTCGCTTTCGGCATCCTCCGGAGCAAAAAAGACAAACGTCCAGCTTTTGCTGCCACAGCAAAGGTGCCAGCGGGGAAAAGTAATGCTGGTTCTCACTGCCTCCTGGAACCCTTTCAAATGCCACAGACAATTAAGCCCTCTCTGCTTTCCTGCGGACTCTATCCTCAAAAGCGCCTTTTTTCACTTTCGGCGCCCTCCGGTGGTAAAAAGACAAACATCCAGCTTTTGCTGCCACAGCAAAGGTGCCAGCGGGGAAAAGTAATGCTGGTTCTCACTGCCTCCTGGAACCTGTTCAAATGCCCCAGACAATTTGGCCCTCTCTGCTTTCCTGCGGACTCCATCCTCAAAAGCACCTGTTTTCGCTTTCGGCAGCCTCCGGAGCAAAAAAGACAAACGTCCAGCTTTTGCTGCCACAGCAAAGGTGCCAGCGGGGAAAAGTAATGCTGGTTCTCACTGCCTCCTGGAACCCTTTCAAATGCCCCTGACAATTTGGCCCTCTCTGCTTTCCTGCGGACTCTATCCTCAAAAGCGCCTTTTTTCACTTTCGGCGCCCTCCGGTGGTAAAAAGACAAACGTCCAGCTTTTGCTGCCACAGCAAAGGTGCCAGCGGGGAAAAGTAATGCTGGTTCTCACTGCCTCCTGGAACTCTTTCAAATGCCACAGACAATTTGGCCCTCTCTGCTTTGCTGCGGACTCCATCCTCAAAAGCACCTGTTTTCGCTTTCGGCAGCGTCCGGAGCAAAAAAGACAAACGTCCAGCTTTTGCTGCCACAGCAAAGGTGCCAGCGGGGAAAAGTAATGCTGGTTCTCACTGCCTCCTGGAACCTGTTCAAATGCCCCAGACAATTTGGCCCTCTCTGCTTTCCTGCGGACTCCATCCTCAAAAGCACCTGTTTTCGCTTTCGGCAGCCTCCGGAGCAAAAAAGACAAACGTCCAGCTTTTGCTGCCACAGCAAAGGTGCCAGCGGGGAAAAGTAATGCTGGTTCTCACTGCCTCCTGGAACTCTTTCAAATGCCACAGACAATTTGGCCCTCTCTGCTTTCCTGCGGACTCCATCCTCAAAAGCACCTGTTTTCGCTTTCGGCAGCCTCCGGAGCAATAAAGACAAACGTCCAGCTTTTGCTGCCACAGCAAAGGTGCCAGCGGGGAAAAGTAATGCTTGTTCTCACTGCCTCCTGGAACCTCTTCAAATGCCCCAGACAATTTGGCCCTCTCTGCTTTCCTGCGGACTCCATCCTCAAAAGCACCTGTTTTCGCTTTCGGCAACTTCCGGAGCAAAAAAGACAAACGTCCAGGTTTTGCTGCCACAGAAAAGGTGCCAGCGGGGAAAAGTAATGCTGGTTCTCACTGCCTCCTGGAACCCTTTCAAATGCCACAGACAATTTGGCCCTCTCTGCTTTCCTGCGGACTCCATCCTCAAAAGCACCTATTTTTGCTTTCGGCGCCCTCCGGAGCAAAAAAGACAAACGTCCAGCTTTTGCTGCCACAGCAAAGGTGCCAGCGGGGAAAAGTAATGCTGGTTCTCACTGCCTCCTGGAACCCTTTCAAATGCCACAGACAATTTGGCCCTCTCTGCTTTCCTGTGGACTCCATCCTCAAAAGCACCTGTTTTCGCTTTCGGCAGCCTCCGGAGCAAAAAAGACAAACGTCCAGCTTTTGCTGCCACAGCAAAGGTGCCAGCGGGGAAAAGTAATGCTGGTTCTCACTGCCTCCTGGAACCTGTTCAAATGCCCCAGACAATTTGGCCCTCTCTGCTTTCCTGCGGACTCCATCCTCAAAAGCACCTGTTTTCGCTTTTGGCAACCTCCGGAGCAAAAAAGACAAACGTCCAGCTTTTGCTGCCACAGCAAAGGTGCCAGCGGGGAAAAGTAATGCTGGTTCTCACTGCCTCCTGGAACCCTTTCAAATGCCACAGACAATTAAGCCCTCTCTGCTTTCCTGCGGACTCTATCCTCAAAAGCGCCTTTTTTCACTTTCGGCGCCCTCCGGTGGTAAAAAGACAAACATCCAGCTTTTGCTGCCACAGCAAAGGTGCCAGCGGGGAAAAGTAATGCTGGTTCTCACTGCCTCCTGGAACCTGTTCAAATGCCCCAGACAATTTGGCCCTCTCTGCTTTCCTGCGGACTCCATCCTCAAAAGCACCTGTTTTCGCTTTCGGCAGCCTCCGGAGCAAAAAAGACAAACGTCCAGCTTTTGCTGCCACAGCAAAGGTGCCAGCGGGGAAAAGTAATGCTGGTTCTCACTGCCTCCTGGAACCCTTTCAAATGCCCCTGACAATTTGGCCCTCTCTGCTTTCCTGCGGACTCTATCCTCAAAAGCGCCTTTTTTCACTTTCGGCGCCCTCCGGTGGTAAAAAGACAAACGTCCAGCTTTTGCTGCCACAGCAAAGGTGCCAGCGGGGAAAAGTAATGCTGGTTCTCACTGCCTCCTGGAACTCTTTCAAATGCCACAGACAATTTGGCCCTCTCTGCTTTCCTGCGGACTCCATCCTCAAAAGCACCTGTTTTCGCTTTCGGCAGCGTCCGGAGCAAAAAAGACAAACGTCCAGCTTTTGCTGCCACAGCAAAGGTGCCAGCGGGGAAAAGTAATGCTTGTTCTCACTGCCTCCTGGAACCTGTTCAAATGCCCCAGACAATTTGGCCCTCTCTGCTTTCCTGCGGACTCCATCCTCAAAAGCACCTGTTTTCGCTTTCGGCAGCCTCCGGAGCAAAAAAGACAAACGTCCAGCTTTTGCTGCCACAGCAAAGGTGCCAGCGGGGAAAAGTAATGCTGGTTCTCACTGCCTCCTGGAACTCTTTCAAATGCCACAGACAATTTGGCCCTCTCTGCTTTCCTGCGGACTCCATCCTCAAAAGCACCTGTTTTCGCTTTCGGCAGCCTCCGGAGCAATAAAGACAAACGTCCAGCTTTTGCTGCCACAGCAAAGGTGCCAGCGGGGAAAAGTAATGCTTGTTCTCACTGCCTCCTGGAACCTCTTCAAATGCCCCAGACAATTTGGCCCTCTCTGCTTTCCTGCGGACTCCATCCTCAAAAGCACCTGTTTTCGCTTTCGGCAACTTCCGGAGCAAAAAAGACAAACGTCCAGGTTTTGCTGCCACAGAAAAGGTGCCAGCGGGGAAAAGTAATGCTGGTTCTCACTGCCTCCTGGAACCCTTTCAAATGCCACAGACAATTTGGCCCTCTCTGCTTTCCTGCGGACTCCATCCTCAAAAGCACCTATTTTTGCTTTCGGCGCCCTCCGGAGCAAAAAAGACAAACGTCCAGCTTTTGCTGCCACAGCAAAGGTGCCAGCGGGGAAAAGTAATGCTGGTTCTCACTGCCTCCTGGAACCCTTTCAAATGCCACAGACAATTTGGCCCTCTCTGCTTTCCTGTGGACTCCATCCTCAAAAGCACCTGTTTTCGCTTTCGGCAGCCTCCGGAGCAAAAAAGACAAACGTCCAGCTTTTGCTGCCACAGCAAAGGTGCCAGCGGGGAAAAGTAATGCTGGTTCTCACTGCCTCCTGGAACCTGTTCAAATGCCCCAGACAATTTGGCCCTCTCTGCTTTCCTGCGGACTCCATCCTCAAAAGCAGCTGTTTTCGCTTTTGGCAACCTCCGGAGCAAAAAAGACAAACGTCCAGCTTTTGCTGCCACAGCAAAGGTGCCAGCGGGGAAAAGTAATGCTGGTTCTCACTGCCTCCTGGAACCCTTTCAAATGCCCCAGACAATTTGACTCTCTCTGCTTTCCTGCGGACTCCATCCTCAAAAGCACCTGTTTTCGCTTTCGGCAGCGTCCGGAGCAAAAAAGACAAACGTCCAGCTTTTGCTGCCACAGCAAAGGTGCCAGCGGGGAAAAGTAATGCTGGTTCTCACTGCCTCCTGGAACCCTTTCAAATGCCCCAGACAATTTGGCCCTCTCTGCTTTCCTGCGGACTCCATCCTCAAAAGCACCTGTTTTCGCTTTCGGCAGCGTCCGGAGCAAAAAAGACAAACGTCCAGCTTTTGCTGCCACAGCAAAGGTGCCAGCGGGGAAAAGTAATGCTGGTTCTCACTGCCTCCTGGAACCTGTTCAAATGCCCCAGACAATTTGGCCCTCTCTGCTTTCCTGCGGACTCCATCCTCAAAAGCACCTGTTTTCGCTTTCGGCAGCCTCCGGAGCAAAAAAGACAAACGTCCAGCTTTTGCTGCCACAGCAAAGGTGCCAGCGGGGAAAAGTAATGCTGGTTCTCACTGCCTCCTGGAACCTGTTCAAATGCCCCAGACAATTTGGCCCTCTCTGCTTTCCTGCGGACTCCATCCTCAAAAGCAGCTGTTTTCGCTTTTGGCAACCTCCGGAGCAAAAAAGACAAACGTCCAGCTTTTGCTGCCACAGCAAAGGTGCCAGCGGGGAAAAGTAATGCTGGTTCTCACTGCCTCCTTGAACCCTTTCAAATGCCACAGACAATTAAGCCCTCTCTTCTTTCCTGCGGACTCTATCCTCAAAAGCGCCTTTTTTCACTTTCGGCGCCCTCCGGTGGTAAAAAGACAAACGTCCAGCTTTTGCTGCCACAGCAAAGGTGCCAGCGGGGAAAAGTGATGCTGGTTCTCACTGCCTCCTGGAACTCTTTAAATGCCACAGACCATTTGGCCCTCTCTGCTTTCCTGCGGACTCCATTCTCAAAAGCACCTATTTTCGCTTTCGGCAGCCTCCGGAGCAAAAAAGACAAACGTCCAGCTTTTGCTGCCACAGCAAAGGTGCCAGCGGGGAAAAGTAATGCTGGTTCTCACTGCCTCCTGGAACCCTTTCAAATGCCACAGACAATTTGGCCCTCTCTGCTTTCCTGCGGACTCCATCCTCAAAAGCACCTGTTTTCGCTTTCGGCAGCGTCCGGAGCAAAAAAGACAAACGTCCAGCTTTTGCTGCCACAGCAAAGGTGCCAGCGGGGAAAAGTAATGCTGGTTCTCACTGCCTCCTGGAACCCTTTCAAATGCCCCTGACAATTTGGCCCTCTCTGCTTTCCTGCGGACTCTATCCTCAAAAGCGCCTTTTTTCACTTTTGGCGCCCTCCGGTGGTAAAAAGACAAACGTCCAGCTTTTGCTGCCACAGCAAAGGTGCCAGCGGGGAAAAGTGATGCTGGTTCTCACTGCCTCCTGGAACTCTTTCAAATGCCACAGACAATTTGGCCCTCTCTGCTTTCCTGCGGACTCCATCCTCAAAAGCACCTATTTTCGCTTTCGGCAGCGTCCGGAGCAAAAAAGACAAACGTCCAGCTTTTGCTGCCACAGCAAAGGTGCCAGCGGAGAAAAGTAATGCTGGTTCTCACTGCCTCCTGGAACCCTTTCAAATGCCACAGACAATTTGGCCCTCTCTGCTTTCCTGCGGACTCCATCCTCAAAAGCACCTGTTTTCGCTTTCGGCAGCCTCCGGAGCAAAAAAGACAAACGTCCAGCTTTTGCTGCCACAGCAAAGGTGCCAGCGGGGAAAAGTAATGCTGGTTCTCACTGCCTCCTGGAACCTGTTCAAATGCCCCAGACAATTTGGCCCTCTCTGCTTTCCTGCGGACTCCATCCTCAAAAGCACCTGTTTTCGCTTTCGGCAGCGTCCGGAGCAAAAAAGACAAACGTCCAGCTTTTGCTGCCACAGCAAAGGTGCCAGCGGGGAAAAGTAATGCTGGTTCTCACTGCCTCCTGGAACCTGTTCAAATGCCCCAGACAATTTGGCCCTCTCTGCTTTCCTGCGGACTCCATCCTCAAAAGCACCTGTTTTCGCTTTCGGCAGCCTCCGGAGCAAAAAAGACAAACGTCCAGCTTTTGCTGCCACAGCAAAGGTGCCAGCGGGGAAAAGTAATGCTGGTTCTCACTGCCTCCTGGAACTCTTTCAAATGCCACAGACAATTTGGCCCTCTCTGCTTTCCTGCGGACTCCATCCTCAAAAGCACCTGTTTTCGCTTTCGGCAGCCTCCGGAGCAAAAAAGACAAACGTCCAGCTTTTGCTGCCACAGCAAAGGTGCCAGCGGGGAAAAGTAATGCTGGTTCTCACTGCCTCCTGGAACCTCTTCAAATGCCCCAGACAATTTGGCCCTCTCTGCTTTCCTGCGGACTCCATCCTCAAAAGCACCTGTTTTCGCTTTCGGCAACTTCCGGAGCAAAATAGACAAACGTCCAGGTTTTGCTGCCACAGCAAAGGTGCCAGCGGGGAAAAGTAATGCTGGTTCTCACTGCCTCCTGGAACCCTTTCAAATGCCACAGACAATTTGGCCCTCTCTGCTTTCCTGCGGACTCCATCCTCAAAAGCACCTATTTTTGCTTTCGGCGCCCTCCGGAGCAAAAAAGACAAACGTCCAGCTTTTGCTGCCACAGCAAAGGTGCCAGCGGGGAAAAGTAATGCTGGTTCTCACTGCCTCCTGGAACCCTTTCAAATGCCACAGACAATTTGGCCCTCTCTGCTTTCCTGTGGACTCCATCCTCAAAAGCACCTGTTTTCACTTTCGGCGCCCTCCGGTGGTAAAAAGACAAACGTCCAGCTTTTGCTGCCACAGCAAAGGTGCCAGCGGGGAAAAGTAATGCTGGTTCTCACTGCCTCCTGGAACCTGTTCAAATGCCCCAGACAATTTGGCCCTCTCTGCTTTCCTGCGGACTCCATCCTCAAAAGCGCCTTTTTTCACTTTCGGCGCCCTCCGGTGGTAAAAAGACAAACGTCCAGCTTTTGCTGCCACAGCAAAGGTGCCAGCGGGTAAAAGTAATGCTGGTTCTCACTGCCTCCTGGAACCTGTTCAAATGCCCCAGACAATTTGGCCCTCTCTGCTTTCCTGCGGACTCCATCCTCAAAAGCACCTGTTTTCGCTTTCGGCAGCCTCCGGAGCAAAAAAGACAAACGTCCAGCTTTTGCTGCCACAGCAAAGGTGCCAGCGGGGAAAAGTAATGCTGGTTCTCACTGCCTCCTGGAACTCTTTCAAATGCCACAGACAATTTGGCCCTCTCTGCTTTCCTGCGGACTCCATCCTCAAAAGCACCTGTTTTCGCTTTCGGCAGCCTCCGGAGCAAAAAAGACAAACGTCCAGCTTTTGCTGCCACAGCAAAGGTGCCAGCGGGGAAAAGTAATGCTGGTTCTCACTGCCTCCTGGAACCTCTTCAAATGCCCCAGACAATTTGGCCCTCTCTGCTTTCCTGCGGACTCCATCCTCAAAAGCACCTGTTTTCGCTTTCGGCAACTTCCGGAGCAAAAAAGACAAACGTCCAGCTTTTGCTGCCACAGCAAAGGTGCCAGCGGGGAAAAGTAATGCTGGTTCTCACTGCCTCCTGGAACTCTTTCAAATGCCACAGACAATTTGGCCCTCTCTGCTTTCCTGCGGACTCCATCCTCAAAAGCACCTATTTTTGCTTTCGGCGCCCTCCGGAGCAAAAAAGACAAACGTCCAGCTTTTGCTGCCACAGCAAAGGTGCCAGCGGGGAAAAGTAATGCTGGTTCTCACTGCCTCCTGGAACCCTTTCAAATGCCACAGACAATTTGGCCCTCTCTGCTTTCCTGTGGACTCCATCCTCAAAAGCACCTGTTTTCGCTTTCGGCAGCCTCCGGAGCAAAAAAGACAAACGTCCAGCTTTTGCTGCCACAGCAAAGGTGCCAGCGGGGAAAAGTAATGCTGGTCCTCATTGTCTCCTGGAACCTCTTCAAATGCCCCAGACAATTTGGCCCTCTCTGCTTTCCTGCGGACTCCATCCTCAAAAGCACCTGTTTTCGCTTTCGGCAGCCTCCGGAGCAAAAAAGACAAACGTCCAGCTTTTGCTGCCACAGCAAAGGTGCCAGCGGGGAAAAGTAATGCTGGTTCTCACTGCCTCCTGGAACTCCTTCAAATGCCCCAGACAATTTGGCCCTCTCTGCTTTCCTGCGGACTCCATCCTCAAAAGCACCTGTTTTCGCTTTCGGCAGCCTCCGGAGCAAAAAAGACAAACGTCCAGCTTTTGCTGCCACAGCAAAGGTGCCAGCGGGGAAAAGTAATGCTGGTTCTCACTGCCTCCTGGAACCCTTTCAAATGCCACAGACAATTAAGCCCTCTCTGCTTTCCTGCGGACTCTATCCTCAAAAGCGCCTTTTTTCACTTTCGGCGCCCTCCGGTGGTAAAAAGACAAACGTCCAGCTTTTGCTGCCACAGCAAAGGTGCCAGCGGGGAAAAGTAATGCTGGTTCTCACTGCCTCCTGGAACCCTTTCAAATGCCCCAGACAATTTGGCCCTCTCTGCTTTCCTGCGGACTCCATCCTCAAAAGCACCTGTTTTCGCTTTCGGCAGCGTCCGGAGCAAAAAAGACAAACGTCCAGCTTTTGCTGCCACAGCAAAGGTGCCAGCGGGGAAAAGTAATGCTGGTTCTCACTGCCTCCTGGAACCCTTTCAAATGCCCCTGACAATTTGGCCCTCTCTGCTTTCCTGCGGACTCTATCCTCAAAAGCGCCTTTTTTCACTTTCGGCGCCCTCCGGTGGTAAAAAGACAAACGTCCAGCTTTTGCTGCCACAGCAAAGGTGCCAGCGGGGAAAAGTGATGCTGGTTCTCACTGCCTCCTGGAACTCTTTCAAATGCCACAGACAATTTGGCCCTCTCTGCTTTCCTGCGGACTCCATCCTCAAAAGCACCTATTTTCGCTTTCGGCAGCGTCCGGAGCAAAAAAGACAAACGTCCAGCTTTTGCTGCCACAGCAAAGGTGCCAGCGGAGAAAAGTAATGCTGGTTCTCACTGCCTCCTGGAACCCTTTCAAATGCCCCTGACAATTTGGCCCTCTCTGCTTTCCTGCGGACTCTATCCTCAAAAGCGCCTTTTTTCACTTTCGGCGCCCTCCGGTGGTAAAAAGACAAACGTCCAGCTTTTGCTGCCACAGCAAAGGTGCCAGCGGGGAAAAGTGATGCTGGTTCTCACTGCCTCCTGGAACTCTTTCAAATGCCACAGACAATTTGGCCCTCTCTGCTTTCCTGCGGACTCCATCCTCAAAAGCACCTGTTTTCGCTTTCGGCAGCCTCCGGAGCAAAAAAGACAAACGTCCAGCTTTTGCTGCCACAGCAAAGGTGCCAGCGGGGAAAAGTAATGCTGGTTCTCACTGCCTCCTGGAACCCTTTCAAATGCCACAGACAATTTGGCCCTCTCTGCTTTCCTGCGGACTCCATCCTCAAAAGCACCTGTTTTCGCTTTCGGCAGCCTCCGGAGCAAAAAAGACAAACGTCCAGCTTTTGCTGCCACAGCAAAGGTGCCAGCGGGGAAAAGTAATGCTGGTTCTCACTGCCTCCTTGAACCCTTTCAAATGCCACAGACAATTAAGCCCTCTCTGCTTTCCTGCGGACTCTATCCTCAAAAGCGCCTTTTTTCACTTTCGGCGCCCTCCGGTGGTAAAAAGACAAACGTCCAGCTTTTGCTGCCACAGCAAAGGTGCCAGCGGGGAAAAGTGATGCTGGTTCTCACTGCCTCCTGGAACTCTTTCAAATGCCACAGACCATTTGGCCCTCTCTGCTTTCCTGCGGACTCCATTCTCAAAAGCACCTATTTTCGCTTTCGGCAGCCTCCGGAGCAAAAAAGACAAACGTCCAGCTTTTGCTGCCACAGCAAAGGTGCCAGCGGGGAAAAGTAATGCTGGTTCTCACTGCCTCCTGGAACCCTTTCAAATGCCACAGACAATTTGGCCCTCTCTGCTTTCCTGCGGACTCCATCCTCAAAAGCACCTGTTTTCGCTTTCGGCAGCCTCCGGAGCAAAAAAGACAAACGTCCAGCTTTTGCTGCCACAGCAAAGGTGCCAGCGGGGAAAAGTAATGCTGGTTCTCACTGCCTCCTGGAACCCTTTCAAATGCCCCAGACAATTTGGCCCTCTCTGCTTTCCTGCGGACTCCATCCTCAAAAGCACCTGTTTTCGCTTTCGGCAGCCTCCGGAGCAAAAAAGACAAACGTCCAGCTTTTGCTGCCACAGCAAAGGTGCCAGCGGGGAAAAGTAATGCTGGTTCTCACTGCCTCCTGGAACCCTTTCAAATGCCCCTGACAATTTGGCCCTCTCTGCTTTCCTGCGGACTCTATCCTCAAAAGCGCCTTTTTTCACTTTCGGCGCCCTCCGGTGGTAAAAAGACAAACGTCCAGCTTTTGCTGCCACAGCAAAGGTGCCAGCGGGGAAAAGTGATGCTGGTTCTCACTGCCTCCTGGAACTCTTTCAAATGCCACAGACAATTTGGCCCTCTCTGCTTTCCTGCGGACTCCATCCTCAAAAGCACCTATTTTCGCTTTCGGCAGCGTCCGGAGCAAAAAAGACAAACGTCCAGCTTTTGCTGCCACAGCAAAGGTGCCAGCGGAGAAAAGTAATGCTGGTTCTCACAGCCTCCTGGAACCCTTTCAAATGCCACAGACAATTTGGCCCTCTCTGCTTTCCTGCGGACTCCATCCTCAAAAGCACCTGTTTTCGCTTTCGGCAGCCTCCGGAGCAAAAAAGACAAACGTCCAGCTTTTGCTGCCACAGCAAAGGTGCCAGCGGGGAAAAGTAATGCTGGTTCTCACTGCCTCCTGGAACCTGTTCAAATGCCCCAGACAATTTGGCCCTCTCTGCTTTCCTGCGGACTCCATCCTCAAAAGCACCTGTTTTCGCTTTCGGCAGCCTCCGGAGCAAAAAAGACAAACGTCCAGCTTTTGCTGCCACAGCAAAGGTGCCAGCGGGGAAAAGTAATGCTGGTTCTCACTGCCTCCTGGAACCTGTTCAAATGCCCCAGACAATTTGGCCCTCTCTGCTTTCCTGCGGACTCCATCCTCAAAAGCACCTGTTTTCGCTTTCGGCAGCCTCCGGAGCAAAAAAGACAAACGTCCAGCTTTTGCTGCCACAGCAAAGGTGCCAGCGGGGAAAAGTAATGCTGGTTCTCACTGCCTCCTGGAACCTGTTCAAATGCCCCAGACAATTTGGCCCTCTCTGCTTTCCTGCGGACTCCATCCTCAAAAGCACCTGTTTTCGCTTTCGGCAGCCTCCGGAGCAAAAAAGACAAACGTCCAGCTTTTGCTGCCACAGCAAAGGTGCCAGCGGGGAAAAGTAATGCTGGTTCTCACTGCCTCCTGGAACCTCTTCAAATGCCCCAGACAATTTGGCCCTCTCTGCTTTCCTGCGGACTCCATCCTCAAAAGCACCTGTTTTCGCTTTCGGCAACTTCCGGAGCAAAATAGACAAACGTCCAGGTTTTGCTGCCACAGCAAAGGTGCCAGCGGGGAAAAGTAATGCTGGTTCTCACTGCCTCCTGGAACCCTTTCAAATGCCACAGACAATTTGGCCCTCTCTGCTTTCCTGTGGACTCCATCCTCAAAAGCACCTGTTTTCGCTTTCGGCAGCGTCCGGAGCAAAAAAGACAAACGTCCAGCTTTTGCTGCCACAGCAAAGGTGCCAGCGGGGAAAAGTAATGCTGGTTCTCACTGCCTCCTGGAACCTGTTCAAATGCCCCAGACAATTTGGCCCTCTCTGCTTTCCTGCGGACTCCATCCTCAAAAGCGCCTTTTTTCACTTTCGGCGCCCTCCGGTGGTAAAAAGACAAACGTCCAGCTTTTGCTGCCACAGCAAAGGTGCCAGCGGGTAAAAGTAATGCTGGTTCTCACTGCCTCCTGGAACCTGTTCAAATGCCCCAGACAATTTGGCCCTCTCTGCTTTCCTGCGGACTCCATCCTCAAAAGCACCTGTTTTCGCTTTCGGCAGCCTCCGGAGCAAAAAAGACAAACGTCCAGCTTTTGCTGCCACAGCAAAGGTGCCAGCGGGGAAAAGTAATGCTGGTTCTCACTGCCTCCTGGAACTCTTTCAAATGCCACAGACAATTTGGCCCTCTCTGCTTTCCTGCGGACTCCATCCTCAAAAGCACCTGTTTTCGCTTTCGGCAGCCTCCGGAGCAAAAAAGACAAACGTCCAGCTTTTGCTGCCACAGCAAAGGTGCCAGCGGGGAAAAGTAATGCTGGTTCTCACTGCCTCCTGGAACCTCTTCAAATGCCCCAGACAATTTGGCCCTCTCTGCTTTCCTGCGGACTCCATCCTCAAAAGCACCTGTTTTCGCTTTCGGCAACTTCCGGAGCAAAAAAGACAAACGTCCAGCTTTTGCTGCCACAGCAAAGGTGCCAGCGGGGAAAAGTAATGCTGGTTCTCACTGCCTCCTGGAACTCTTTCAAATGCCACAGACAATTTGGCCCTCTCTGCTTTCCTGCGGACTCCATCCTCAAAAGCACCTATTTTTGCTTTCGGCGCCCTCCGGAGCAAAAAAGACAAACGTCCAGCTTTTGCTGCCACAGCAAAGGTGCCAGCGGGGAAAAGTAATGCTGGTTCTCACTGCCTCCTGGAACCCTTTCAAATGCCAGAGACAATTTGGCCCTCTCTGCTTTCCTGTGGACTCCATCCTCAAAAGCACCTGTTTTCGCTTTCGGCAGCCTCCGGAGCAAAAAAGACAAACGTCCAGCTTTTGCTGCCACAGCAAAGGTGCCAGCGGGGAAAAGTAATGCTGGTCCTCATTGTCTCCTGGAACCTCTTCAAATGCCCCAGACAATTTGGCCCTCTCTGCTTTCCTGCGGACTCCATCCTCAAAAGCACCTGTTTTCGCTTTTGGCAACCTCCGGAGCAAAAAAGACAAACGTCCAGCTTTTGCTGCCACAGCAAAGGTGCCAGCGGGGAAAAGTAATGCTGGTTCTCACTGCCTCCTGGAACTCCTTCAAATGCCCCAGACAATTTGGCCCTCTCTGCTTTCCTGCGGACTCCATCCTCAAAAGCACCTGTTTTCGCTTTCGGCAGCCTCCGGAGCAAAAAAGACAAACGTCCAGCTTTTGCTGCCACAGCAAAGGTGCCAGCGGGGAAAAGTAATGCTGGTTCTCACTGCCTCCTGGAACCCTTTCAAATGCCACAGACAATTAAGCCCTCTCTGCTTTCCTGCGGACTCTATCCTCAAAAGCGCCTTTTTTCACTTTCGGCGCCCTCCGGTGGTAAAAAGACAAACGTCCAGCTTTTGCTGCCACAGCAAAGGTGCCAGCGGGGAAAAGTAATGCTGGTTCTCACTGCCTCCTGGAACCCTTTCAAATGCCCCAGACAATTTGGCCCTCTCTGCTTTCCTGCGGACTCCATCCTCAAAAGCACCTGTTTTCGCTTTCGGCAGCCTCCGGAGCAAAAAAGACAAACGTCCAGCTTTTGCTGCCACAGCAAAGGTGCCAGCGGGGAAAAGTAATGCTGGTTCTCACTGCCTCCTGGAACCCTTTCAAATGCCGCAGACAATTTGGCCCTCTCTGCTTTCCTGCGGACTCTATCCTCAAAAGCGCCTTTTTTCACTTTCGGCGCCCTCCGGTAGTAAAAAGACAAACGTCCAGCTTTTGCTGCCACAGCAAAGGTGCCAGCGGGGAAAAGTGATGCTGGTTCTCACTGCCTCCTGGAACTCTTTCAAATGCCACAGACAATTTGGCCCTCTCTGCTTTCCTGCGGACTCCATCCTCAAAAGCACCTATTTTCGCTTTCGGCAGCGTCCGGAGCAAAAAAGACACACGTCCAGCTTTTGCTGCCACAGCAAAGGTGCCAGCGGAGAAAAGTAATGCTGGTTCTCACTGCCTCCTGGAACCCTTTCAAATGCCACAGACAATTTGGCCCTCTCTGCTTTCCTGCGGACTCCATCCTCAAAAGCACCTGTTTTCGCTTTCGGCAGCCTCCGGAGCAAAAAAGACAAACGTCCAGCTTTTGCTGCCACAGCAAAGGTGCCAGCGGGGAAAAGTAATGCTGGTTCTCACTGCCTCCTGGAACCTCTTCAAATGCCACAGACAATTTGGCCCTCTCTGCTTTCCTGCGGACTCCATCCTCAAAAGCACCTGTTTTCGCTTTCGGCAGCGTCCGGAGCAAAAAAGACAAACGTCCAGCTTTTGCTGCCACAGCAAAGGTGCCAGCGGGGAAAAGTAATGCTGGTTCTCACTGCCTCCTGGAACCTCTTCCAATGCCCCAGACAATTTGGCCCTCTCTGCTTTCCTGCGGACTCCATCCTCAAAAGCACCTGTTTTCGCTTTCGGCAGCCTCCGGAGCAAAAAAGACAAACGTCCAGCTTTTGCTGCCACAGCAAAGGTGCCAGCGGGGAAAAGTAATGCTGGTTCTCACTGCCTCCTGGAACTCTTTCAAATGCCACAGACAATTTAGCCCTCTCTGCTTTCCTGCGGACTCCATCCTCAAAAGCACCTGTTTTCGCTTTCGGCAGCCTCCGGAGCAAAAAAGACAAACGTCCAGCTTTTGCTGCCACAGCAAAGGTGCCAGCGGGGAAAAGTAATGCTGGTTCTCACTGCCTCCTGGAACCTCTTCAAATGCCCCAGACAATTTGGCCCTCTCTGCTTTCCTGCGGACTCTATCCTCAAAAGCACCTGTTTTCGCTTTCGGCAACTTCCGGAGCAAAATAGACAAACGTCCAGCTTTTGCTGCCACAGCAAAGGTGCCAGCGGGGAAAAGTAATGCTGGTTCTCACTGCCTCCTGGAACCCTTTCAAATGCCACAGACAATTTGGCCCTCTCTGCTTTCCTGTGGACTCCATCCTCAAAAGCACCTGTTTTCGCTTTCGGCAGCCTCCGGAGCAAAAAAGACAAACGTCCAGCTTTTGCTGCCACAGCAAAGGTGCCAGCGGGGAAAAGTAATGCTGGTTCTCACTGCCTCCTGGAACCCTTTCAAATGCCACAGACAATTAAGCCCTCTCTGCTTTCCTGCGGACTCTATCCTCAAAAGCGCCTTTTTTCACTTTCGGTGCCCTCCGGTGGTAAAAAGACAAACGTCCAGCTTTTGCTGCCACAGCAAAGGTGCCAGCGGGGAAAAGTGATGCTGGTTCTCACTGCCTCCTGGAACTCTTTCAAATGCCACAGACCATTTGGCCCTCTCTGCTTTCCTGCGGACTCCATTCTCAAAAGCACCTATTTTCGCTTTCGGCAGCCTCCGGAGCAAAAAAGACAAACGTCCAGCTTTTGCTGCCACAGCAAAGGTGCCAGCGGGGAAAAGTAATGCTGGTTCTCACTGCCTCCTGGAACCCTTTCAAATGCCACAGACAATTTGGCCCTCTCTGCTTTCCTGCGGACTCCATCCTCAAAAGCACCTGTTTTCGCTTTCGGCAGCCTCCGGAGCAAAAAAGACAAACGTCCAGCTTTTGCTGCCACAGCAAAGGTGCCAGCGGGGAAAAGTAATGCTGGTTCTCACTGCCTCCTGGAACCCTTTCAAATGCCACAGACAATTTGGCCCTCTCTGCTTTCCTGCGGACTCCATCCTCAAAAGCACCTGTTTTCGCTTTCGGCAGCCTCCGGAGCAAAAAAGACAAACGTCCAGCTTTTGCTGCCACAGCAAAGGTGCCAGCGGGGAAAAGTAATGCTGGTTCTCACTGCCTCCTGGAACCCTTTCAAATGCCGCAGACAATTTGGCCCTCTCTGCTTTCCTGCGGACTCTATCCTCAAAAGCGCCTTTTTTCACTTTCGGCGCCCTCCGGTAGTAAAAAGACAAACGTCCAGCTTTTGCTGCCACAGCAAAGGTGCCAGCGGGGAAAAGTGATGCTGGTTCTCACTGCCTCCTGGAACTCTTTCAAATGCCACAGACAATTTGGCCCTCTCTGCTTTCCTGCGGACTCCATCCTCAAAAGCACCTATTTTCGCTTTCGGCAGCGTCCGGAGCAAAAAAGACACACGTCCAGCTTTTGCTGCCACAGCAAAGGTGCCAGCGGAGAAAAGTAATGCTGGTTCTCACTGCCTCCTGGAACCCTTTCAAATGCCACAGACAATTTGGCCCTCTCTGCTTTCCTGCGGACTCCATCCTCAAAAGCACCTGTTTTCGCTTTCGGCAGCGTCCGGAGCAAAAAAGACAAACGTCCAGCTTTTGCTGCCACAGCAAAGGTGCCAGCGGGGAAAAGTAATGCTGGTTCTCACTGCCTCCTGGAACCTCTTCAAATGCCACAGACAATTTGGCCCTCTCTGCTTTCCTGCGGACTCCATCCTCAAAAGCACCTGTTTTCGCTTTCGGCAGCGTCCGGAGCAAAAAAGACAAACGTCCAGCTTTTGCTGCCACAGCAAAGGTGCCAGCGGGGAAAAGTAATGCTGGTTCTCACTGCCTCCTGGAACCTCTTCCAATGCCCCAGACAATTTGGCCCTCTCTGCTTTCCTGCGGACTCCATCCTCAAAAGCACCTGTTTTCGCTTTCGGCAGCCTCCGGAGCAAAAAAGACAAACGTCCAGCTTTTGCTGCCACAGCAAAGGTGCCAGCGGGGAAAAGTAATGCTGGTTCTCACTGCCTCCTGGAACTCTTTCAAATGCCACAGACAATTTGGCCCTCTCTGCTTTCCTGCGGACTCCATCCTCAAAAGCACCTGTTTTCGCTTTCGGCAGCCTCCGGAGCAAAAAAGACAAACGTCCAGCTTTTGCTGCCACAGCAAAGGTGCCAGCGGGGAAAAGTAATGCTGGTTCTCACTGCCTCCTGGAACCTCTTCAAATGCCCCAGACAATTTGGCCCTCTCTGCTTTCCTGCGGACTCTATCCTCAAAAGCACCTGTTTTCGCTTTCGGCAACTTCCGGAGCAAAATAGACAAACGTCCAGCTTTTGCTGCCACAGCAAAGGTGCCAGCGGGGAAAAGTAATGCTGGTTCTCACTGCCTCCTGGAACCTGTTCAAATGCCCCAGACAATTTGGCCCTCTCTGCTTTCCTGCGGACTCCATCCTCAAAAGCACCTGTTTTCGCTTTCGGCAGCCTCCGGAGCAAAAAAGACAAACGTCCAGCTTTTGCTGCCACAGCAAAGGTGCCAGCGGGGAAAAGTAATGCTGGTTCTCACTGCCTCCTGGAACCTGTTCAAATGCCCCAGACAATTTGGCCCTCTCTGCTTTCCTGCGGACTCCATCCTCAAAAGCACCTGTTTTCGCTTTCGGCAGCCTCCGGAGCAAAAAAGACAAACGTCCAGCTTTTGCTGCCACAGCAAAGGTGCCAGCGGGGAAAAGTAATGCTGGTTCTCACTGCCTCCTGGAACCTGTTCAAATGCCCCAGACAATTTGGCCCTCTCTGCTTTCCTGCGGACTCCATCCTCAAAAGCACCTGTTTTCGCTTTCGGCAGCCTCCGGAGCAAAAAAGACAAACGTCCAGCTTTTGCTGCCACAGCAAAGGTGCCAGCGGGGAAAAGTAATGCTGGTTCTCACTGCCTCCTGGAACCTCTTCAAATGCCCCAGACAATTTGGCCCTCTCTGCTTTCCTGCGGACTCCATCCTCAAAAGCACCTGTTTTCGCTTTCGGCAACTTCCGGAGCAAAATAGACAAACGTCCAGGTTTTGCTGCCACAGCAAAGGTGCCAGCGGGGAAAAGTAATGCTGGTTCTCACTGCCTCCTGGAACCCTTTCAAATGCCACAGACAATTTGGCCCTCTCTGCTTTCCTGTGGACTCCATCCTCAAAAGCACCTGTTTTCGCTTTCGGCAGCGTCCGGAGCAAAAAAGACAAACGTCCAGCTTTTGCTGCCACAGCAAAGGTGCCAGCGGGGAAAAGTAATGCTGGTTCTCACTGCCTCCTGGAACCTGTTCAAATGCCCCAGACAATTTGGCCCTCTCTGCTTTCCTGCGGACTCCATCCTCAAAAGCGCCTTTTTTCACTTTCGGCGCCCTCCGGTGGTAAAAAGACAAACGTCCAGCTTTTGCTGCCACAGCAAAGGTGCCAGCGGGTAAAAGTAATGCTGGTTCTCACTGCCTCCTGGAACCTGTTCAAATGCCCCAGACAATTTGGCCCTCTCTGCTTTCCTGCGGACTCCATCCTCAAAAGCACCTGTTTTCGCTTTCGGCAGCCTCCGGAGCAAAAAAGACAAACGTCCAGCTTTTGCTGCCACAGCAAAGGTGCCAGCGGGGAAAAGTAATGCTGGTTCTCACTGCCTCCTGGAACTCTTTCAAATGCCACAGACAATTTGGCCCTCTCTGCTTTCCTGCGGACTCCATCCTCAAAAGCACCTGTTTTCGCTTTCGGCAGCCTCCGGAGCAAAAAAGACAAACGTCCAGCTTTTGCTGCCACAGCAAAGGTGCCAGCGGGGAAAAGTAATGCTGGTTCTCACTGCCTCCTGGAACCTCTTCAAATGCCCCAGACAATTTGGCCCTCTCTGCTTTCCTGCGGACTCCATCCTCAAAAGCACCTGTTTTCGCTTTCGGCAACTTCCGGAGCAAAAAAGACAAACGTCCAGCTTTTGCTGCCACAGCAAAGGTGCCAGCGGGGAAAAGTAATGCTGGTTCTCACTGCCTCCTGGAACTCTTTCAAATGCCACAGACAATTTGGCCCTCTCTGCTTTCCTGCGGACTCCATCCTCAAAAGCACCTATTTTTGCTTTCGGCGCCCTCCGGAGCAAAAAAGACAAACGTCCAGCTTTTGCTGCCACAGCAAAGGTGCCAGCGGGGAAAAGTAATGCTGGTTCTCACTGCCTCCTGGAACCCTTTCAAATGCCAGAGACAATTTGGCCCTCTCTGCTTTCCTGTGGACTCCATCCTCAAAAGCACCTGTTTTCGCTTTCGGCAGCCTCCGGAGCAAAAAAGACAAACGTCCAGCTTTTGCTGCCACAGCAAAGGTGCCAGCGGGGAAAAGTAATGCTGGTCCTCATTGTCTCCTGGAACCTCTTCAAATGCCCCAGACAATTTGGCCCTCTCTGCTTTCCTGCGGACTCCATCCTCAAAAGCACCTGTTTTCGCTTTTGGCAACCTCCGGAGCAAAAAAGACAAACGTCCAGCTTTTGCTGCCACAGCAAAGGTGCCAGCGGGGAAAAGTAATGCTGGTTCTCACTGCCTCCTGGAACTCCTTCAAATGCCCCAGACAATTTGGCCCTCTCTGCTTTCCTGCGGACTCCATCCTCAAAAGCACCTGTTTTCGCTTTCGGCAGCCTCCGGAGCAAAAAAGACAAACGTCCAGCTTTTGCTGCCACAGCAAAGGTGCCAGCGGGGAAAAGTAATGCTGGTTCTCACTGCCTCCTGGAACCCTTTCAAATGCCACAGACAATTAAGCCCTCTCTGCTTTCCTGCGGACTCTATCCTCAAAAGCGCCTTTTTTCACTTTCGGCGCCCTCCGGTGGTAAAAAGACAAACGTCCAGCTTTTGCTGCCACAGCAAAGGTGCCAGCGGGGAAAAGTAATGCTGGTTCTCACTGCCTCCTGGAACCCTTTCAAATGCCCCAGACAATTTGGCCCTCTCTGCTTTCCTGCGGACTCCATCCTCAAAAGCACCTGTTTTCGCTTTCGGCAGCCTCCGGAGCAAAAAAGACAAACGTCCAGCTTTTGCTGCCACAGCAAAGGTGCCAGCGGGGAAAAGTAATGCTGGTTCTCACTGCCTCCTGGAACCCTTTCAAATGCCGCAGACAATTTGGCCCTCTCTGCTTTCCTGCGGACTCTATCCTCAAAAGCGCCTTTTTTCACTTTCGGCGCCCTCCGGTAGTAAAAAGACAAACGTCCAGCTTTTGCTGCCACAGCAAAGGTGCCAGCGGGGAAAAGTGATGCTGGTTCTCACTGCCTCCTGGAACTCTTTCAAATGCCACAGACAATTTGGCCCTCTCTGCTTTCCTGCGGACTCCATCCTCAAAAGCACCTATTTTCGCTTTCGGCAGCGTCCGGAGCAAAAAAGACACACGTCCAGCTTTTGCTGCCACAGCAAAGGTGCCAGCGGAGAAAAGTAATGCTGGTTCTCACTGCCTCCTGGAACCCTTTCAAATGCCACAGACAATTTGGCCCTCTCTGCTTTCCTGCGGACTCCATCCTCAAAAGCACCTGTTTTCGCTTTCGGCAGCCTCCGGAGCAAAAAAGACAAACGTCCAGCTTTTGCTGCCACAGCAAAGGTGCCAGCGGGGAAAAGTAATGCTGGTTCTCACTGCCTCCTGGAACCTCTTCAAATGCCACAGACAATTTGGCCCTCTCTGCTTTCCTGCGGACTCCATCCTCAAAAGCACCTGTTTTCGCTTTCGGCAGCGTCCGGAGCAAAAAAGACAAACGTCCAGCTTTTGCTGCCACAGCAAAGGTGCCAGCGGGGAAAAGTAATGCTGGTTCTCACTGCCTCCTGGAACCTCTTCCAATGCCCCAGACAATTTGGCCCTCTCTGCTTTCCTGCGGACTCCATCCTCAAAAGCACCTGTTTTCGCTTTCGGCAGCCTCCGGAGCAAAAAAGACAAACGTCCAGCTTTTGCTGCCACAGCAAAGGTGCCAGCGGGGAAAAGTAATGCTGGTTCTCACTGCCTCCTGGAACTCTTTCAAATGCCACAGACAATTTAGCCCTCTCTGCTTTCCTGCGGACTCCATCCTCAAAAGCACCTGTTTTCGCTTTCGGCAGCCTCCGGAGCAAAAAAGACAAACGTCCAGCTTTTGCTGCCACAGCAAAGGTGCCAGCGGGGAAAAGTAATGCTGGTTCTCACTGCCTCCTGGAACCTCTTCAAATGCCCCAGACAATTTGGCCCTCTCTGCTTTCCTGCGGACTCTATCCTCAAAAGCACCTGTTTTCGCTTTCGGCAACTTCCGGAGCAAAATAGACAAACGTCCAGCTTTTGCTGCCACAGCAAAGGTGCCAGCGGGGAAAAGTAATGCTGGTTCTCACTGCCTCCTGGAACCCTTTCAAATGCCACAGACAATTTGGCCCTCTCTGCTTTCCTGTGGACTCCATCCTCAAAAGCACCTGTTTTCGCTTTCGGCAGCCTCCGGAGCAAAAAAGACAAACGTCCAGCTTTTGCTGCCACAGCAAAGGTGCCAGCGGGGAAAAGTAATGCTGGTTCTCACTGCCTCCTGGAACCCTTTCAAATGCCACAGACAATTAAGCCCTCTCTGCTTTCCTGCGGACTCTATCCTCAAAAGCGCCTTTTTTCACTTTCGGTGCCCTCCGGTGGTAAAAAGACAAACGTCCAGCTTTTGCTGCCACAGCAAAGGTGCCAGCGGGGAAAAGTGATGCTGGTTCTCACTGCCTCCTGGAACTCTTTCAAATGCCACAGACCATTTGGCCCTCTCTGCTTTCCTGCGGACTCCATTCTCAAAAGCACCTATTTTCGCTTTCGGCAGCCTCCGGAGCAAAAAAGACAAACGTCCAGCTTTTGCTGCCACAGCAAAGGTGCCAGCGGGGAAAAGTAATGCTGGTTCTCACTGCCTCCTGGAACCCTTTCAAATGCCACAGACAATTTGGCCCTCTCTGCTTTCCTGCGGACTCCATCCTCAAAAGCACCTGTTTTCGCTTTCGGCAGCCTCCGGAGCAAAAAAGACAAACGTCCAGCTTTTGCTGCCACAGCAAAGGTGCCAGCGGGGAAAAGTAATGCTGGTTCTCACTGCCTCCTGGAACCCTTTCAAATGCCACAGACAATTTGGCCCTCTCTGCTTTCCTGCGGACTCCATCCTCAAAAGCACCTGTTTTCGCTTTCGGCAGCCTCCGGAGCAAAAAAGACAAACGTCCAGCTTTTGCTGCCACAGCAAAGGTGCCAGCGGGGAAAAGTAATGCTGGTTCTCACTGCCTCCTGGAACCCTTTCAAATGCCGCAGACAATTTGGCCCTCTCTGCTTTCCTGCGGACTCTATCCTCAAAAGCGCCTTTTTTCACTTTCGGCGCCCTCCGGTAGTAAAAAGACAAACGTCCAGCTTTTGCTGCCACAGCAAAGGTGCCAGCGGGGAAAAGTGATGCTGGTTCTCACTGCCTCCTGGAACTCTTTCAAATGCCACAGACAATTTGGCCCTCTCTGCTTTCCTGCGGACTCCATCCTCAAAAGCACCTATTTTCGCTTTCGGCAGCGTCCGGAGCAAAAAAGACACACGTCCAGCTTTTGCTGCCACAGCAAAGGTGCCAGCGGAGAAAAGTAATGCTGGTTCTCACTGCCTCCTGGAACCCTTTCAAATGCCACAGACAATTTGGCCCTCTCTGCTTTCCTGCGGACTCCATCCTCAAAAGCACCTGTTTTCGCTTTCGGCAGCGTCCGGAGCAAAAAAGACAAACGTCCAGCTTTTGCTGCCACAGCAAAGGTGCCAGCGGGGAAAAGTAATGCTGGTTCTCACTGCCTCCTGGAACCTCTTCAAATGCCACAGACAATTTGGCCCTCTCTGCTTTCCTGCGGACTCCATCCTCAAAAGCACCTGTTTTCGCTTTCGGCAGCGTCCGGAGCAAAAAAGACAAACGTCCAGCTTTTGCTGCCACAGCAAAGGTGCCAGCGGGGAAAAGTAATGCTGGTTCTCACTGCCTCCTGGAACCTCTTCCAATGCCCCAGACAATTTGGCCCTCTCTGCTTTCCTGCGGACTCCATCCTCAAAAGCACCTGTTTTCGCTTTCGGCAGCCTCCGGAGCAAAAAAGACAAACGTCCAGCTTTTGCTGCCACAGCAAAGGTGCCAGCGGGGAAAAGTAATGCTGGTTCTCACTGCCTCCTGGAACTCTTTCAAATGCCACAGACAATTTGGCCCTCTCTGCTTTCCTGCGGACTCCATCCTCAAAAGCACCTGTTTTCGCTTTCGGCAGCCTCCGGAGCAAAAAAGACAAACGTCCAGCTTTTGCTGCCACAGCAAAGGTGCCAGCGGGGAAAAGTAATGCTGGTTCTCACTGCCTCCTGGAACCTCTTCAAATGCCCCAGACAATTTGGCCCTCTCTGCTTTCCTGCGGACTCTATCCTCAAAAGCACCTGTTTTCGCTTTCGGCAACTTCCGGAGCAAAATAGACAAACGTCCAGCTTTTGCTGCCACAGCAAAGGTGCCAGCGGGGAAAAGTAATGCTGGTTCTCACTGCCTCCTGGAACCCTTTCAAATGCCACAGACAATTTGGCCCTCTCTGCTTTCCTGTGGACTCCATCCTCAAAAGCACCTGTTTTCGCTTTCGGCAGCCTCCGGAGCAAAAAAGACAAACGTCCAGCTTTTGCTGCCACAGCAAAGGTGCCAGCGGGGAAAAGTAATGCTGGTTCTCACTGCCTCCTGGAACCCTTTCAAATGCCACAGACAATTAAGCCCTCTCTGCTTTCCTGCGGACTCTATCCTCAAAAGCGCCTTTTTTCACTTTCGGTGCCCTCCGGTGGTAAAAAGACAAACGTCCAGCTTTTGCTGCCACAGCAAAGGTGCCAGCGGGGAAAAGTGATGCTGGTTCTCACTGCCTCCTGGAACTCTTTCAAATGCCACAGACCATTTGGCCCTCTCTGCTTTCCTGCGGACTCCATTCTCAAAAGCACCTATTTTCGCTTTCGGCAGCCTCCGGAGCAAAAAAGACAAACGTCCAGCTTTTGCTGCCACAGCAAAGGTGCCAGCGGGGAAAAGTAATGCTGGTTCTCACTGCCTCCTGGAACCCTTTCAAATGCCACAGACAATTTGGCCCTCTCTGCTTTCCTGCGGACTCCATCCTCAAAAGCACCTGTTTTCGCTTTCGGCAGCCTCCGGAGCAAAAAAGACAAACGTCCAGCTTTTGCTGCCACAGCAAAGGTGCCAGCGGGGAAAAGTAATGCTGGTTCTCACTGCCTCCTGGAACCCTTTCAAATGCCCCAGACAATTTGGCCCTCTCTGCTTTCCTGCGGACTCCATCCTCAAAAGCACCTGTTTTCGCTTTCGGCAGCGTCCGGAGCAAAAAAGACAAACGTCCAGCTTTTGCTGCCACAGCAAAGGTGCCAGCGGGGAAAAGTAATGCTGGTTCTCACTGCCTCCTGGAACCCTTTCAAATGCCCCTGACAATTTGGCCCTCTCTGCTTTCCTGCGGACTCTATCCTCAAAAGCGCCTTTTTTCACTTTCGGCGCCCTCCGGTGGTAAAAAGACAAACGTCCAGCTTTTGCTGCCACAGCAAAGGTGCCAGCGGGGAAAAGTGATGCTGGTTCTCACTGCCTCCTGGAACTCTTTCAAATGCCACAGACAATTTGGCCCTCTCTGCTTTCCTGTGGACTCCATCCTCAAAAGCACCTATTTTCGCTTTCGGCAGCGTCCGGAGCAAAAAAGACAAACGTCCAGCTTTTGCTGCCACAGCAAAGGTGCCAGCGGAGAAAAGTAATGCTGGTTCTCACTGCCTCCTGGAACCCTTTCAAATGCCACAGACAATTTGGCCCTCTCTGCTTTCCTGCGGACTCCATCCTCAAAAGCACCTGTTTTCGCTTTTGGCAGCCTCCGGAGCAAAAAAGACAAACGTCCAGCTTTTGCTGCCACAGCAAAGGTGCCAGCGGGGAAAAGTAATGCTGGTTCTCACTGCCTCCTGGAACTCTTTCAAATGCCACAGACAATTTGGCCCTCTCTGCTTTCCTGCGGACTCCATCCTCAAAAGCACCTGTTTTCGCTTTCGGCAGCCTCCGGAGCAAAAAAGACAAACGTCCAGCTTTTGCTGCCACAGCAAAGGTGCCAGCGGGGAAAAGTAATGCTGGTTCTCACTGCCTCCTGGAACCTCTTCAAATGCCACAGACCATTTGGCCCTCTCTGCTTTCCTGACGACTCCATCCTCAAAAGCACCTGTTTTCGCTTTCGGCAACTTCCGGAGCAAAATAGACAAACGTCCAGGTTTTGCTGCCACAGCAAAGGTGCCAGCGGGGAAAAGTAATGCTGGTTCTCACTGCCTCCTGGAACCCTTTCAAATGCCACAGACAATTTGGCCCTCTCTGCTTTCCTGCGGACTCCATCCTCAAAAGCACCTATTTTTGCTTTCGGCGCCCTCCGGAGCAAAAAAGACAAACGTCCAGCTTTTGCTGCCACAGCAAAGGTGCCAGCGGGGAAAAGTAATGCTGGTTCTCACTGCCTCCTGGAACCCTTTCAAATGCCCCAGACAATTTGGCCCTCTCTGCTTTCCTGCGGACTCCATCCTCAAAAGCACCTGTTTTCGCTTTCGGCAGCCTCCGGTGGTAAAAAGACAAACGTCCAGCTTTTGCTGCCACAGCAAAGGTGCCAGCGGGGAAAAGTAATGCTGGTTCTCACTGCCTCCTGGAACCCTTTCAAATGCCACAGACAATTTGGCCCTCTCTGCTTTCCTGCGGACTCCATCCTCAAAAGCACCTATTTTTGCTTTCGGCGTCCTCCGGAGCAAAAAAGACAAACGTCCAGCTTTTGCTGCCACAGCAAAGGTGCCAGCGGGAAAAAGTAATGCTGGTTCTCACTGCCTCCTGGAACCCTTTCAAATGCCACAGACAATTTGGCCCTCTCTGCTTTCCTGTGGACTCCATCCTCAAAAGCACCTGTTTTCGCTTTCGGCAGCCTCCGGAGCAAAAAAGACAAACGTCCAGCTTTTGCTGCCACAGCAAAGGTGCCAGCGGGGAAAAGTAATGCTGGTCCTCATTGTCTCCTGGAACCTCTTCAAATGCCCCAGACAATTTGGCCCTCTCTGCTTTCCTGCGGACTCCATCCTCAAAAGCACCTGTTTTCGCTTTTGGCAACCTCCGGAGCAAAAAAGACAAACGTCCAGCTTTTGCTGCCACAGCAAAGGTGCCAGCGGGGAAAAGTAATGCTGGTTCTCACTGCCTCCTGGAACTCCTTCAAATGCCCCAGACAATTTGGCCCTCTCTGCTTTCCTGCGGACTCCATCCTCAAAAGCACCTGTTTTCGCTTTCGGCAGCCTCCGGAGCAAAAAAGACAAACGTCCAGCTTTTGCTGCCACAGCAAAGGTGCCAGCGGGGAAAAGTAATGCTGGTTCTCACTGCCTCCTGGAACCCTTTCAAATGCCACAGACAATTAAGCCCTCTCTGCTTTCCTGCGGACTCTATCCTCAAAAGCGCCTTTTTTCACTTTCGGCGCCCTCCGGTGGTAAAAAGACAAACGTCCAGCTTTTGCTGCCACAGCAAAGGTGCCAGCGGGGAAAAGTAATGCTGGTTCTCACTGCCTCCTGGAACCCTTTCAAATGCCACAGACAATTTGGCCCTCTCTGCTTTCCTGCGGACTCCATCCTCAAAAGCACCTGTTTTCGCTTTCAGCAGCCTCCGGAGCAAAAAAGACAAACGTCCAGCTTTTGCTGCCACAGCAAAGGTGCCAGCGGGGAAAAGTAATGCTGGTTCTCACTGCCTCCTCGAACCCTTTCAAATGCCCCTGACAATTTGGCCCTCTCTGCTTTCCTGCGGACTCTATCCTCAAAAGCGCCTTTTTTCACTTTCGGCGCCCTCCGGTGGTAAAAAGACAAACGTCCAGCTTTTGCTGCCACAGCAAAGGTGCCAGCGGGGAAAAGTGATGCTGGTTCTCACTGCCTCCTGGAACTCTTTCAAATGCCACAGACAATTTGGCCCTCTCTGCTTTCCTGCGGACTCCATCCTCAAAAGCACCTATTTTCGCTTTCGGCAGCCTCCGGAGCAAAAAAGACAAACGTCCAGCTTTTGCTGCCACAGCAAAGGTGCCAGCGGAGAAAAGTAATGCTGGTTCTCACTGCCTCCTGGAACCCTTTCAAATGCCACAGACAATTTGGCCCTCTCTGCTTTCCTGCGGACTCCATCCTCAAAAGCACCTGTTTTCGCTTTCGGCAGCCTCCGGAGCAAAAAAGACAAACGTCCAGCTTTTGCTGCCACAGCAAAGGTGCCAGCGGGGAAAAGTAATGCTGGTTCTCACTGCCTCCTGGAACCTCTTCAAATGCCCCAGACAATTTGGCCCTCTCTGCTTTCCTGCGGACTCCATCCTCAAAAGCACCTGTTTTCGCTTTCGGCAGCCTCCGGAGCAAAAAAGACAAACGTCCAGCTTTTGCTGCCACAGCAAAGGTGCCAGCGGGGAAAAGTAATGCTGGTTCTCACTGCCTCCTGGAACCTGTTCAAATGCCCCAGACAATTTGGCCCTCTCTGCTTTCCTGCGGACTCCATCCTCAAAAGCACCTGTTTTCGCTTTCGGCAGCCTCCGGAGCAAAAAAGACAAACGTCCAGCTTTTGCTGCCACAGCAAAGGTGCCAGCGGGGAAAAGTAATGCTGGTTCTCACTGCCTCCTGGAACTCTTTCAAATGCCCCAGACAATTTGGCCCTCTCTGCTTTCCTGCGGACTCCATCCTCAAAAGCACCTGTTTTCGCTTTCGGCAGCCTCCGGAGCAAAAAAGACAAACGTCCAGCTTTTGCTGCCACAGCAAAGGTGCCAGCGGGGAAAAGTAATGCTGGTTCTCACTGCCTCCTGGAACCTCTTCAAATGCCCCAGACAATTTGGCCCTCTCTGCTTTCCTGCGGACTCCATCCTCAAAAGCACCTGTTTTCGCTTTCGGCAACTTCCGGAGCAAAATAGACAAACGTCCAGCTTTTGCTGCCACAGCAAAGGTGCCAGCGGGGAAAAGTAATGCTGGTTCTCACTGCCTCCTGGAACCCTTTCAAATGCCACAGACAATTTGGCCCTCTCTGCTTTCCTGCGGACTCCATCCTCAAAAGCACCTATTTTTGCTTTCGGCGCCCTCCGGAGCAAAAAAGACAAACGTCCAGCTTTTGCTGCCACAGCAAAGGTGCCAGCGGGGAAAAGTAATGCTGGTTCTCACTGCCTCCTGGAACCCTTTCAAATGCCACAGACAATTTGGCCCTCTCTGCTTTCCTGTGGACTCCATCCTCAAAAGCACCTGTTTTCGCTTTCGGCAGCCTCCGGAGCAAAAAAGACAAACGTCCAGCTTTTGCTGCCACAGCAAAGGTGCCAGCGGGGAAAAGTAATGCTGGTTCTCACTGCCTCCTGGAACCTCTTCAAATGCCCCAGACAATTTGGCCCTCTCTGCTTTCCTGCGGACTCCATCCTCAAAAGCGCCTTTTTTCACTTTCGGCGCCCTCCGGTGGTAAAAAGACAAACGTCCAGCTTTTGCTGCCACAGCAAAGGTGCCAGCGGGGAAAAGTAATGCTGGTTCTCACTGCCTCCTGGAACCCTTTCAAATGCCACAGACAATTAAGCCCTCTCTGCTTTCCTGCGGACTCTATCCTCAAAAGCGCCTTTTTTCACTTTCGGCGCCCTCCGGTGGTAAAAAGACAAACGTCCAGCTTTTGCTGCCACAGCAAAGGTGCCAGCGGGGAAAAGTGATGCTGGTTCTCACTGCCTCCTGGAACTCTTTCAAATGCCACAGACAATTTGGCCCTCTCTGCTTTCCTGCGGACTCCATCCTCAAAAGCACCTATTTTCGCTTTCGGCAGCCTCCGGAGCAAAAAAGACAAACGTCCAGCTTTTGCTGCCACAGCAAAGGTGCCAGCGGGGAAAAGTAATGCTGGTTCTCACTGCCTCCTGGAACCCTTTCAAATGCCGCAGACAATTTGGCCCTCTCTGCTTTCCTGCGGACTCCATCCTCAAAAGCACCTGTTTTCGCTTTCGGCAGCCTCCGGAGCAAAAAAGACAAACGTCCAGCTTTTGCTGCCACAGCAAAGGTGCCAGCGGGGAAAAGTAATGCTGGTTCTCACTGCCTCCTGGAACCCTTTCAAATGCCCCAGACAATTTGGCCCTCTCTGCTTTCCTGCGGACTCCATCCTCAAAAGCACCTGTTTTCGCTTTCGGCAGCGTCCGGAGCAAAAAAGACAAACGTCCAGCTTTTGCTGCCACAGCAAAGGTGCCAGCGGGGAAAAGTAATGCTGGTTCTCACTGCCTCCTGGAACCTCTTCAAATGCCCCAGACAATTTGGCCCTCTCTGCTTTCCTGCGGACTCCATCCTCAAAAGCACCTGTTTTCGCTTTTGGCAACCTCCGGAGCAAAAAAGACAAACGTCCAGCTTTTGCTGCCACAGCAAAGGTGCCAGCGGGGAAAAGTAATGCTGGTTCTCACTGCCTCCTGGAACCCTTTCAAATGCCCCAGACAATTTGGCCCTCTCTGCTTTCCTGCGGACTCCATCCTCAAAAGCACCTGTTTTCGCTTTCGGCAGCCTCCGGAGCAAAAAAGACAAACGTCCAGCTTTTGCTGCCACAGCAAAGGTGCCAGCGGGGAAAAGTAATGCTGGTTCTCACTGCCTCCTGGAACCCTTTCAAATGCCCCAGACAATTAAGCCCTCTCTGCTTTCCTGCGGGCTCTATCCTCAAAAGCGCCTTTTTTCACTTTCGGCGCCCTCCGGTGGTAAAAAGACAAACATCCAGCTTTTGCTGCCACAGCAAAGGTGCCAGCGGGGAAAAGTAATGCTGGTTCTCACTGCCTCCTGGAACCTGTTCAAATGCCCCAGACAATTTGGCCCTCTCTGCTTTCCTGCGGACTCCATCCTCAAAAGCACCTGTTTTCGCTTTCGGCAGCCTCCAGAGCAAAAAAGACAAACGTCCAGCTTTTGCTGCCACAGCAAAGGTGCCAGCGGGGAAAAGTAATGCTGGTTCTCACTGCCTCCTGGAACCCTTTCAAATGCCCCTGACAATTTGGCCCTCTCTGCTTTCCTGCGGACTCTATCCTCAAAAGCGCCTTTTTTCACTTTCGGCGCCCTCCGGTGGTAAAAAGACAAACGTCCAGCTTTTGCTGCCACAGCAAAGGTGCCAGCGGGGAAAAGTGATGCTGGTTCTCACTGCCTCCTGGAACCTCTTCAAATGCCCCAGACAATTTGGCCCTCTCTGCTTTCCTGCGGACTCCATCCTCAAAAGCACCTGTTTTCGCTTTCGGCAGCGTCCGGAGCAAAAAAGACAAACGTCCAGCTTTTGCTGCCACAGCAAAGGTGCCAGCGGGGAAAAGTAATGCTGGTTCTCACTGCCTCCTGGAACCTGTTCAAATGCCCCAGACAATTTGGCCCTCTCTGCTTTCCTGCGGACTCCATCCTCAAAAGCACCTATTTTTGCTTTCGGCGCCCTCCGGAGCAAAAAAGACAAACGTCCAGCTTTTGCTGCCACAGCAAAGGTGCCAGCGGGGAAAAGTAATGCTGGTTCTCACTGCCTCCTGGAACCCTTTCAAATGCCACAGACAATTTGGCCCTCTCTGCTTTCCTGCGGACTCCATCCTCAAAAGCACCTGTTTTCGCTTTCGGCAGCCTCCGGAGCAAAAAAGACAAACGTCCAGCTTTTGCTGCCACAGCAAAGGTGCCAGCGGGGAAAAGTAATGCTGGTTCTCACTGCCTCCTGGAACCTGTTCAAATGCCCCAGACAATTTGGCCCTCTCTGCTTTCCTGCGGACTCCATCCTCAAAAGCACCTGTTTTCGCTTTTGGCAACCTCTGGAGCAAAAAAGACAAACGTCCAGCTTTTGCTGCCACAGCAAAGGTGCCAGCGGGGAAAAGTAATGCTGGTTCTCACTGCCTCCTGGAACCTGTTCAAATGCCCCAGACAATTTGGCCCTCTCTGCTTTCCTGCGGACTCCATCCTCAAAAGCACCTGTTTTCGCTTTCGGCAGCGTCCGGAGCAAAAAAGACAAACGTCCAGCTTTTGCTGCCACAGCAAAGGTGCCAGCGGGGAAAAGTAATGCTGGTTCTCACTGCCTCCTGGAACCCTTTCAAATGCCCCAGACAATTAAGCCCTCTCTGCTTTCCTGCGGACTCTATCCTCAAAAGCGCCTTTTTTCACTTTCGGCGCCCTCCGGTGGTAAAAAGACAAACGTCCAGCTTTTGCTGCCACAGCAAAGGTGCCAGCGGGGAAAAGTGATGCTGGTTCTCACTGCCTCCTGGAACTCTTTCAAATGCCACAGACCATTTGGCCCTCTCTGCTTTCCTGCGGACTCCATTCTCAAAAGCACCTATTTTCGCTTTCGGCAGCCTCCGGAGACAAAAAGACAAACGTCCAGCTTTTGCTGCCACAGCAAAGGTGCCAGCGGGGAAAAGTAATGCTGGTTCTCACTGCCTCCTGGAACCCTTTCAAATGCCACAGACAATTTGGCCCTCTCTGCTTTCCTGCGGACTCCATCCTCAAAAGCACCTGTTTTCGCTTTCGGCAGCCTCCGGAGCAAAAAAGACAAACGTCCAGCTTTTGCTGCCACAGCAAAGGTGCCAGCGGGGAAAAGTAATGCTGGTTCTCACTGCCTCCTGGAACCCTTTCAAATGCCCCAGACAATTTGGCCCTCTCTGCTTTCCTGCGGACTCCATCCTCAAAAGCACCTGTTTTCGCTTTCGGCAGCGTCCGGAGCAAAAAAGACAAACGTCCAGCTTTTGCTGCCACAGCAAAGGTGCCAGCGGGGAAAAGTAATGCTGGTTCTCACTGCCTCCTGGAACCCTTTCAAATGCCCCTGACAATTTGGCCCTCTCTGCTTTCCTGCGGACTCTATCCTCAAAAGCGCCTTTTTTCACTTTCGGCGCCCTCCGGTGGTAAAAAGACAAACGTCCAGCTTTTGCTGCCACAGCAAAGGTGCCAGCGGGGAAAAGTGATGCTGGTTCTCACTGCCTCCTGGAACTCTTTCAAATGCCACAGACAATTTGGCCCTCTCTGCTTTCCTGCGGACTCCATCCTCAAAAGCACCTATTTTCGCTTTCGGCAGCGTCCGGAGCAAAAAAGACAAACGTCCAGCTTTTGCTGCCACAGCAGAGGTGCCAGCGGAGAAAAGTAATGCTGGTTCTCACTGCCTCCTGGAACCCTTTCAAATGCCCCAGACAATTTGGCCCTCTCTGCTTTCCTGCGGACTCCATCCTCAAAAGCACCTGTTTTCGCTTTCGGCAGCCTCCGGAGCAAAAAAGACAAACGTCCAGCTTTTGCTGCCACAGCAAAGGTGCCAGCGGGGAAAAGTAATGCTGGTTCTCACTGCCTCCTGGAACCTCTTCAAATGCCCCAGACAATTTGGCCCTCTCTGCTTTCCTGCGGACTCCATCCTCAAAAGCACCTGTTTTCGCTTTCGGCAACTTCCGGAGCAAAAAAGACAAATGTCCAGGTTTTGCTGCCACAGCAAAGGTGCCAGCGGGGAAAAGTAATGCTGGTTCTCACTGCCTCCTGGAACCCTTTCAAATGCCCCAGACAATTTGGCCCTCTCTGCTTTCCTGCGGACTCCATCCTCAAAAGCACCTATTTTTGCTTTCGGCGCCCTCCGGAGCAAAAAAGACAAACGTCCAGCTTTTGCTGCCACAGCAAAGGTGCCAGCGGGGAAAAGTAATGCTGGTTCTCACTGCCTCCTGGAACCTGTTCAAATGCCCCAGACAATTTGGCCCTCTCTGCTTTCCTGCGGACTCCATCCTCAAAAGCACCTGTTTTCGCTTTCGGCAACCTCCGGAGCCAAAAAGACAAACGTCCAGCTTTTGCTGCCACAGCAAAGGTGCCAGCGGGGAAAAGTAATGCTGGTTCTCACTGCCTCCTGGAACCCTTTCAAATGCCCCAGACAATTTGGCCCTCTCTGCTTTCCTGCGGACTCCATCCTCAAAAGCACCTATTTTTGCTTTCGGCGCCCTCCGGAGCAAAAAAGACAAACGTCCAGCTTTTGCTGCCACAGCAAAGGTGCCAGCGGGGAAAAGTAATGCTGGTTCTCACTGCCTCCTGGAACCTGTTCAAATGCCCCAGACAATTTGGCCCTCTCTGCTTTCCTGCGGACTCCATCCTCAAAAGCACCTGTTTTCGCTTTCGGCAGCCTCCGGAGCCAAAAAGACAAACGTCCAGCTTTTGCTGCCACAGCAAAGGTGCCAGCGGGGAAAAGTAATGCTGGTTCTCACTGCCTCCTGGAACCCTTTCAAATGCCCCAGACAATTAAGCCCTCTCTGCTTTCCTGCGGACTCTATCCTCAAAAGCGCCTTTTTTCACTTTCGGCGCCCTCCGGTGGTAAAAAGACAAACGTCCAGCTTTTGCTGCCACAGCAAAGGTGCCAGCGGGGAAAAGTGATGCTGGTTCTCACTGCCTCCTGGAACTCTTTCAAATGCCACAGACCATTTGGCCCTCTCTGCTTTCCTGCGGACTCCATTCTCAAAAGCACCTATTTTCGCTTTCGGCAGCCTCCGGAGCAAAAAAGACAAACGTCCAGCTTTTGCTGCCACAGCAAAGGTGCCAGCGGGGAAAAGTAATGCTGGTTCTCACTGCCTCCTGGAACCCTTTCAAATGCCACAGACAATTTGGCCCTCTCTGCTTTCCTGTGGACTCCATCCTCAAAAGCACCTGTTTTCGCTTTCGGCAGCCTCCGGAGCAAAAAAGACAAACGTCCAGCTTTTGCTGCCACAGCAAAGGTGCCAGCGGGGAAAAGTAATGCTGGTTCTCACTGCCTCCTGGAACCCTTTCAAATGCCCCAGACAATTTGGCCCTCTCTGCTTTCCTGCGGACTCCATCCTCAAAAGCACCTGTTTTCGCTTTCGGCAGCGTCCGGAGCAAAAAAGACAAACGTCCAGCTTTTGCTTCCACAGCAAAGGTGCCAGCGGGGAAAAGTAATGCTGGTTCTCACTGCCTCCTGGAACCCTTTCAAATGCCCCTGACAATTTGGCCCTCTCTGCTTTCCTGCGGACTCTATCCTCAAAAGCGCCTTTTTTCACTTTCGGCGCCCTCCGGTGGTAAAAAGACAAACGTCCAGCTTTTGCTGCCACAGCAAAGGTGCCAGCGGGGAAAAGTGATGCTGGTTCTCACTGCCTCCTGGAACTCTTTCAAATGCCACAGACAATTTGGCCCTCTCTGCTTTCCTGCGGACTCCATCCTCAAAAGCACCTATTTTCGCTTTCGGCAGCGTCCGGAGCAAAAAAGACAAACGTCCAGCTTTTGCTGCCACAGCAAAGGTGCCAGCGGGGAAAAGTAATGCTGGTTCTCACTGCCTCCTGGAACCCTTTCAAATGCCCCAGACAATTTGGCCCTCTCTGCTTTCCTGCGGACTCCATCCTCAAAAGCACCTGTTTTCGCTTTCGGCAGCCTCCGGAGCAAAAAAGACAAACGTCCAGCTTTTGCTGCCACAGCAAAGGTGCCAGCGGGGAAAAGTAATGCTGGTTCTCACTGCCTCCTGGAACTCTTTCAAATGCCACAGACAATTTGGCCCTCTCTGCTTTCCTGCGGACTCCATCCTCAAAAGCACCTGTTTTCGCTTTCGGCAGCCTCCGGAGCAAAAAAGACAAACGTCCAGCTTTTGCTGCCACAGCAAAGGTGCCAGCGGGGAAAAGTAATGCTGGTTCTCACTGCCTCCTGGAACCTCTTCAAATGCCCCAGACAATTTGGCCCTCTCTGCTTTCCTGCGGACTCCATCCTCAAAAGCACCTGTTTTCGCTTTCGGCAACTTCCGGAGCAAAAAAGACAAACGTCCAGGTTTTGCTGCCACAGCAAAGGTGCCAGCGGGGAAAAGTAATGCTGGTTCTCACTGCCTCCTGGAACCCTTTCAAATGCCACAGACAATTTGGCCCTCTCTGCTTTCCTGCGGACTCCATCCTCAAAAGCACCTATTTTTGCTTTCGGCGCCCTCCGGAGCAAAAAAGACAAACGTCCAGCTTTTGCTGCCACAGCAAAGGTGCCAGCGGGGAAAAGTAATGCTGGTTCTCACTGCCTCCTGGAACCCTTTCAAATGCCACAGACAATTTGGCCCTCTCTGCTTTCCTGCGGACTCCATCCTCAAAAGCACCTGTTTTCGCTTTCGGCAGCCTCCGGAGCAAAAAAGACAAACGTCCAGCTTTTGCTGCCACAGCAAAGGTGCCAGCGGGGAAAAGTAATGCTGGTTCTCACTGCCTCCTGGAACCTGTTCAAATGCCCCAGACAATTTGGCCCTCTCTGCTTTCCTGCGGACTCCATCCTCAAAAGCACCTGTTTTCGCTTTTGGCAACCTCCGGAGCAAAAAAGACAAACGTCCAGCTTTTGCTGCCACAGCAAAGGTGCCAGCGGGGAAAAGTAATGCTGGTTCTCACTGCCTCCTGGAACCCTTTCAAATGCCCCAGACAATTTGGCCCTCTCTGCTTTCCTGCGGACTCCATCCTCAAAAGCACCTGTTTTCGCTTTCGGCAGCCTCCGGAGCAAAAAAGACAAACGTCCAGCTTTTGCTGCCACAGCAAAGGTGCCAGCGGGGAAAAGTAATGCTGGTTCTCACTGCCTCCTGGAACCCTTTCAAATGCCCCAGACAATTTGGCCCTCTCTGCTTTCCTGCGGACTCTATCCTCAAAAGCGCCTTTTTTCACTTTCGGCGCCCTCCGGTGGTAAAAGACAAACGTCCAGCTTTTGCTGCCACAGCAAAGGTGCCAGCGGGGAAAAGTGATGCTGGTTCTCACTGCCTCCTGGAACTCTTTCAAATGCCACAGACAATTTGGCCCTCTCTGCTTTCCTGCGGACTCCATTCTCAAAAGCACCTATTTTCGCTTTCGGCAGCCTCCGGAGCAAAAAAGACAAACGTCCAGCTTTTGCTGCCACAGCAAAGGTGCCAGCGGGGAAAAGTAATGCTGGTTCTCACTGCCTCCTGGAACCCTTTCAAATGCCCCAGACAATTTGGCCCTCTCTGCTTTCCTGTGGACTCCATCCTCAAAAGCACCTGTTTTCGCTTTCGGCAGCCTCCGGAGCAAAAAAGACAAACGTCCAGCTTTTGCTGCCACAGCAAAGGTGCCAGCGGGGAAAAGTAATGCTGGTTCTCACTGCCTCCTGGAACCCTTTCAAATGCCCCAGACAATTTGGCCCTCTCTGCTTTCCTGCGGACTCCATCCTCAAAAGCACCTGTTTTCGCTTTCGGCAGCCTCCGGAGCAAAAAAGACAAACGTCCAGCTTTTGCTGCCACAGCAAAGGTGCCAGCGGGGAAAAGTAATGCTGGTTCTCACTGCCTCCTGGAACCTCTTCAAATGCCCCAGACAATTTGGCCCTCTCTGCTTTCCTGCGGACTCCATCCTCAAAAGCACCTGTTTTCGCTTTTGGCAACCTCCGGAGCAAAAAAGACAAACGTCCAGCTTTTGCTGCCACAGCAAAGGTGCCAGCGGGGAAAAGTAATGCTGGTTCTCACTGCCTCCTGGAACCCTTTCAAATGCCACAGACAATTTGGCCCTCTCTGCTTTCCTGCGGACTCCATCCTCAAAAGCACCTGTTTTCGCTTTCGGCAGCGTCCGGAGCAAAAAAGACAAACGTCCAGCTTTTGCTGCCACAGCAAAGGTGCCAGCGGGGAAAAGTAATGCTGGTTCTCACTGCCTCCTGGAACCGTTTCAAATGCCGCAGACAATTTGGCCCTCTCTGCTTTCCTGCGGACTCCATCCTCAAAAGCACCTATTTTTGTTTTCGGCGCCCTCCGGAGCAAAAAAGACAAACGTCCAGCTTTTGCTGCAACAGCAAAGGTGCCAGCGGGGAAAAGTAATGCTGGTTCTCACTGCCTCCTGGAACCCTTTCAAATGCCACAGACAATTTGGCCCTCTCTGCTTTCTTGTGGACTCCATCCTCAAAAGCACCTGTTTTCGCTTTCGGCAGCCTCCGGAGCAAAAAAGACAAACGTCCAGCTTTTGCTGCCACAGCAAAGGTGCCAGCGGGGAAAAGTAATGCTGGTTCTCACTGCCTCCTGGAACCTGTTCAAATGCCCCAGACAATTTGGCCCTCTCTGCTTTCCTGCGGACTCCATCCTCAAAAGCACCTGTTTTCGCTTTCGGCAACCTCCGGAGCAAAAAAGACAAACGTCCAGCTTTTGCTGCCACAGCAAAGGTGCCAGCGGGGAAAAGTAATGCTGGTTCTCACTGACTCCTGGAACCTGTTCAAATGCCCCAGACAATTTGGCCCTCTCTGCTTTCCTACGGACTCCATCCTCAAAAGCACCTGTTTTCGCTTTCGGCAGCGTCCGGAGCAAAAAAGACAAACGTCCAGCTTTTGCTGCCACAGCAAAGGTGCCAGCGGGGAAAAGTAATGCTGGTTCTCACTGCCTCCTGGAACCCTTTCAAATGCCCCAGACAATTAAGCCCTCTCTGCTTTCCTGCGGACTCTATCCTCCAAAGCGCCTTTTTTCACTTTCGGCGCTCTCCGGTGGTAAAAAGACAAACGTCCAGCTTTTGCTGCCACAGCAAAGGTGCCAGCGGGGAAAAGTAATGCTGGTTCTCACTGCCTCCTGGAACCCTTTCAAATGCCCCAGACAATTAAGCCCTCTCTGCTTTCCTGCGGACTCTATCCTCCAAAGCGCCTTTTTTCACTTTCGGCGCTCTCCGGTGGTAAAAAGACAAACGTCCAGCTTTTGCTGCCACAGCAAAGGTGCCAGCGGGGAAAAGTAATGCTGGTTCTCACTGCCTCCTGGAACCCTTTCAAATGCCACAGACAATTTGGCCCTCTCTGCTTTCCTGTGGACTCCATCCTCAAAAGCACCTGTTTTCGCTTTCGGCAGCCTCCGGAGCAAAAAAGACAAACGTCCAGCTTTTGCTGCCACAGCAAAGGTGCCAGCGGGGAAAAGTAATGCTGGTTCTCACTGCCTCCTGGAACCCTTTCAAATGCCCCAGACAATTTGGCCCTCTCTGCTTTCCTGCGGACTCCATCCTCAAAAGCACCTGTTTTCGCTTTCGGCAGCGTCCGGAGCAAAAAAGACAAACGTCCAGCTTTTGCTGCCACAGCAAAGGTGCCAGCGGGGAAAAGTAATGCTGGTTCTCACTGCCTCCTGGAACCCTTTCAAATGCCCCTGACAATTTGGCCCTCTCTGCTTTCCTGCGGACTCTATCCTCAAAAGCGCCTTTTTTCACTTTCGGCGCCCTCCGGTGGTAAAAAGACAAACGTCCAGCTTTTGCTGCCACAGCAAAGGTGCCAGCGGGGAAAAGTGATGCTGGTTCTCACTGCCTCCTGGAACTCTTTCAAATGCCACAGACAATTTGGCCCTCTCTGCTTTCCTGCGGACTCCATCCTCAAAAGCACCTATTTTCGCTTTCGGCAGCCTCCGGAGCAAAAAAGACAAACGTCCAGCTTTTGCTGCCACAGCAAAGGTGCCAGCGGGGAAAAGTAATGCTGGTTCTCACTGCCTCCTGGAACCCTTTCAAATGCCCCAGACAATTTGGCCATCTCTGCTTTCCTGCGGACTCCATCCTCAAAAGCACCTGTTTTCGCTTTCGGCAGCCTCCGGAGCAAAAAAGACAAACGTCCAGCTTTTGCTGCCACAGCAAAGGTGCCAGCGGGGAAAAGTAATGCTGGTTCTCACTGCCTCCTGGAACTCTTTCAAATGCCACAGACAATTTGGCCCTCTCTGCTTTCCTGCGGACTCCATCCTCAAAAGCACCTGTTTTCGCTTTCGGCAGCCTCCGGAGCAAAAAAGACAAACGTCCAGCTTTTGCTGCCACAGCAAAGGTGCCAGCGGGGAAAAGTAATGCTGGTTCTCACTGCCTCCTGGAACCTCTTCAAATGCCCCAGACAATTTGGCCCTCTCTGCTTTCCTGCGGACTCCATCCTCAAAAGCACCTGTTTTCGCTTTCGGCAGCCTCCGGAGCAAAAAAGACAAACGTCCAGCTTTTGCTGCCACAGCAAAGGTGCCAGCGGGGAAAAGTAATGCTGGTTCTCACTGCCTCCTGGAACCTCTTCAAATGCCCCAGACAATTTGGCCCTCTCTGCTTTCCTGCGGACTCCATCCTCAAAAGCACCTGTTTTCGCTTTCGGCAACTTCCGGAGCAAAAAAGACAAACGTCCAGGTTTTGCTGCCACAGCAAAGGTGCCAGCGGGGAAAAGTAATGCTGGTTCTCACTGCCTCCTGGAACCCTTTCAAATGCCCCAGACAATTTGGCCCTCTCTGCTTTCCTGCGGACTCCATCCTCAAAAGCACCTATTTTTGCTTTCGGCGCCCTCCGGAGCAAAAAAGACAAACGTCCAGCTTTTGCTGCCACAGCAAAGGTGCCAGCGGGGAAAAGTAATGCTGGTTCTCACTGCCTCCTGGAACCTGTTCAAATGCCCCAGACAATTTGGCCCTCTCTGCTTTCCTGCGGACTCCATCCTCAAAAGCACCTGTTTTCGCTTTCGGCAACCTCCGGAGCCAAAAAGACAAACGTCCATATTTTGCTGCCACAGCAAAGGTGCCAGCGGGGAAAAGTAATGCTGGTTCTCACTGCCTCCTGGAACCCTTTCAAATGCCACAGACAATTTGGCCCTCTCTGCTTTCCTGCGGACTCCATCCTCAAAAGCACCTGTTTTCGCTTTCGGCAGCCTCCAGAGCAAAAAAGACAAACGTCCAGCTTTTGCTGCCACAGCAAAGGTGCCAGCGGGGAAAAGTAATGCTGGTTCTCACTGCCTCCTGGAACCCTTTCAAATGCCCCAGACAATTAAGCCCTCTCTGCTTTCCTGCGGACTCTATCCTTAAAGCGCCTTTTTTCACTTTCGGCGCCCTCCGGTGGTAAAAAGACAAACGTCCAGCTTTTGCTGCCACAGCAAAGGTGCCAGCGGGGAAAAGTGATGCTGGTTCTCACTGCCTCCTGGAACTCTTTCAAATGCTACAGACCATTTGGCCCTCTCTGCTTTCCTGCGGACTCCATTCTCAAAAGCACCTATTTTCGCTTTCGGCAGCCTCCGGAGCAAAAAAGACAAACGTCCAGCTTTTGCTGCCACAGCAAAGGTGCCAGCGGGGAAAAGTAATGCTGGTTCTCACTGCCTCCTGGAACCTCTTCAAATGCCACAGACAATTTGGCCCTCTCTGCTTTCCTGTGGACTCCATCCTCAAAAGCACCTGTTTTCGCTTTCGGCAGCCTCCGGAGCAAAAAAGACAAACGTCCAGCTTTTGCTGCCACAGCAAAGGTGCCAGCGGGGAAAAGTAATGCTGGTTCTCACTGCCTCCTGGAACCCTTTCAAATGCCCCAGACAATTTGGCCCTCTCTGCTTTCCTGCGGACTCCATCCTCAAAAGCACCTGTTTTCGCTTTCGGCAGCGTCCGGAGCAAAAAAGACAAACGTCCAGCTTTTGCTTCCACAGCAAAGGTGCCAGCGGGGAAAAGTAATGCTGGTTCTCACTGCCTCCTGGAACCCTTTCAAATGCCCCTGACAATTTGGCCCTCTCTGCTTTCCTGCGGACTCTATCCTCAAAAGCGCCTTTTTTCACTTTCGGCGCCCTCCGGTGGTAAAAAGACAAACGTCCAGCTTTTGCTGCCACAGCAAAGGTGCCAGCGGGGAAAAGTGATGCTGGTTCTCACTGCCTCCTGGAACTCTTTCAAATGCCACAGACAATTTGGCCCTCTCTGCTTTCCTGCGGACTCCATCCTCAAAAGCACCTATTTTCGCTTTCGGCAGCGTCCGGAGCAAAAAAGACAAACGTCCAGCTTTTGCTGCCACAGCAAAGGTGCCAGCGGGGAAAAGTAATGCTGGTTCTCACTGCCTCCTGGAACCCTTTCAAATGCCCCAGACAATTTGGCCCTCTCTGCTTTCCTGCGGACTCCATCCTCAAAAGCACCTGTTTTCGCTTTCGGCAGCCTCCGGAGCAAAAAAGACAAACGTCCAGCTTTTGCTGCCACAGCAAAGGTGCCAGCGGGGAAAAGTAATGCTGGTTCTCACTGCCTCCTGGAACTCTTTCAAATGCCACAGACAATTTGGCCCTCTCTGCTTTCCTGCGGACTCCATCCTCAAAAGCACCTGTTTTCGCTTTCGGCAGCGTCCGGAGCAAAAAAGACAAACGTCCAGCTTTTGCTGCCACAGCAAAGGTGCCAGCGGGGAAAAGTAATGCTGGTTCTCACTGCCTCCTGGAACCTGTTCAAATGCCCCAGACAATTTGGCCCTCTCTGCTTTCCTGCGGACTCCATCCTCAAAAGCACCTGTTTTCGCTTTCGGCAGCCTCCGGAGCAAAAAAGACAAACGTCCAGCTTTTGCTGCCACAGCAAAGGTGCCAGCGGGGAAAAGTAATGCTGGTTCTCACTGCCTCCTGGAACTCTTTCAAATGCCACAGACAATTTGGCCCTCTCTGCTTTCCTGCGGACTCCATCCTCAAAAGCACCTGTTTTCGCTTTCGGCAGCCTCCGGAGCAAAAAAGACAAACGTCCAGCTTTTGCTGCCACAGCAAAGGTGCCAGCGGGGAAAAGTAATGCTGGTTCTCACTGCCTCCTGGAACCTGTTCAAATGCCCCAGACAATTTGGCCCTCTCTGCTTTCCTGCGGACTCCATCCTCAAAAGCACCTGTTTTCGCTTTTGGCAACCTCCGGAGCAAAAAAGACAAACGTCCAGCTTTTGCTGCCACAGCAAAGGTGCCAGCGGGGAAAAGTAATGCTGGTTCTCACTGCCTCCTGGAACCCTTTCAAATGCCCCAGACAATTTGGCCCTCTCTGCTTTCCTGCGGACTCCATCCTCAAAAGCACCTGTTTTCGCTTTCGGCAGCGTCCGGAGCAAAAAAGACAAACGTCCAGCTTTTGCTGCCACAGCAAAGGTGCCAGCGGGGAAAAGTAATGCTGGTTCTCACTGCCTCCTGGAACCCTTTCAAATGCCCCAGACAATTTGGCCCTCTCTGCTTTCCTGCGGACTCTATCCTCAAAAGCGCCTTTTTTCACTTTCGGCGCCCTCCGGTGGTAAAAAGACAAACGTCCAGCTTTTGCTGCCACAGCAAAGGTGCCAGCGGGGAAAAGTGATGCTGGTTCTCACTGCCTCCTGGAACTCTTTCAAATGCCACAGACAATTTGGCCCTCTCTGCTTTCCTGCGGACTCCATCCTCAAAAGCACCTATTTTCGCTTTCGGCAGCCTCCGGAGCAAAAAAGACAAACGTCCAGCTTTTGCTGCCACAGCAAAGGTGCCAGCGGGGAAAAGTAATGCTGGTTCTCACTGCCTCCTGGAACCCTTTCAAATGCCCCAGACAATTTGGCCCTCTCTGCTTTCCTGTGGACTCCATCCTCAAAAGCACCTGTTTTCGCTTTCGGCAGCCTCCGGAGCAAAAAAGACAAACGTCCAGCTTTTGCTGCCACAGCAAAGGTGCCAGCGGGGAAAAGTAATGCTGGTTCTCACTGCCTCCTGGAACCCTTTCAAATGCCCCAGACAATTTGGCCCTCTCTGCTTTCCTGCGGACTCCATCCTCAAAAGCACCTGTTTTCGCTTTCGGCAGCCTCCGGAGCAAAAAAGACAAACGTCCAGCTTTTGCTGCCACAGCAAAGGTGCCAGCGGGGAAAAGTAATGCTGGTTCTCACTGCCTCCTGGAACCTCTTCAAATGCCCCAGACAATTTGGCCCTCTCTGCTTTCCTGCGGACTCCATCCTCAAAAGCACCTGTTTTCGCTTTTGGCAACCTCCGGAGCAAAAAAGACAAACGTCCAGCTTTTGCTGCCACAGCAAAGGTGCCAGCGGGGAAAAGTAATGCTGGTTCTCACTGCCTCCTGGAACCCTTTCAAATGCCCCAGACAATTTGGCCCTCTCTGCTTTCCTGCGGACTCCATCCTCAAAAGCACCTGTTTTCGCTTTCGGCAGCGTCCGGAGCAAAAAAGACAAACGTCCAGCTTTTGCTGCCACAGCAAAGGTGCCAGCGGGGAAAAGTAATGCTGGTTCTCACTGCCTCCTGGAACCCTTTCAAATGCCGCAGACAATTTGGCCCTCTCTGCTTTCCTGCGGACTCCATCCTCAAAAGCACCTATTTTTGTTTTCGGCGCCCTCCGGAGCAAAAAAGACAAACGTCCAGCTTTTGCTGCCACAGCAAAGGTGCCAGCGGGGAAAAGTAATGCTGGTTCTCACTGCCTCCTGGAACCCTTTCAAATGCCACAGACAATTTGGCCCTCTCTGCTTTCCTGTGGACTCCATCCTCAAAAGCACCTGTTTTCGCTTTCGGCAGCCTCCGGAGCAAAAAAGACAAACGTCCAGCTTTTGCTGCCACAGCAAAGGTGCCAGCGGGGAAAAGTAATGCTGGTTCTCACTGCCTCCTGGAACCTGTTCAAATGCCCCAGACAATTTGGCCCTCTCTGCTTTCCTGCGGACTCCATCCTCAAAAGCACCTGTTTTCGCTTTCGGCAACCTCCGGAGCAAAAAAGACAAACGTCCAGCTTTTGCTGCCACAGCAAAGGTGCCAGCGGGGAAAAGTAATGCTGGTTCTCACTGACTCCTGGAACCTGTTCAAATGCCCCAGACAATTTGGCCCTCTCTGCTTTCCTGCGGACTCCATCCTCAAAAGCACCTGTTTTCGCTTTCGGCAGCCTCCGGAGCAAAAAAGACAAACGTCCAGCTTTTGCTGCCACAGCAAAGGTGCCAGCGGGGAAAAGTAATGCTGGTTCTCACTGCCTCCTGGAACCCTTTCAAATGCCCCAGACAATTAAGCCCTCTCTGCTTTCCTGCGGACTCTATCCTCCAAAGCGCCTTTTTTCACTTTCGGCGCTCTCCGGTGGTAAAAAGACAAACGTCCAGCTTTTGCTGCCACAGCAAAGGTGCCAGCGGGGAAAAGTAATGCTGGTTCTCACTGCCTCCTGGAACCCTTTCAAATGCCCCAGACAATTAAGCCCTCTCTGCTTTCCTGCGGACTCTATCCTCCAAAGCGCCTTTTTTCACTTTCGGCGCTCTCCGGTGGTAAAAAGACAAACGTCCAGCTTTTGCTGCCACAGCAAAGGTGCCAGCGGGGAAAAGTAATGCTGGTTCTCACTGCCTCCTGGAACCCTTTCAAATGCCACAGACAATTTGGCCCTCTCTGCTTTCCTGTGGACTCCATCCTCAAAAGCACCTGTTTTCGCTTTCGGCAGCCTCCGGAGCAAAAAAGACAAACGTCCAGCTTTTGCTGCCACAGCAAAGGTGCCAGCGGGGAAAAGTAATGCTGGTTCTCACTGCCTCCTGGAACCCTTTCAAATGCCCCAGACAATTTGGCCCTCTCTGCTTTCCTGCGGACTCCATCCTCAAAAGCACCTGTTTTCGCTTTCGGCAGCGTCCGGAGCAAAAAAGACAAACGTCCAGCTTTTGCTGCCACAGCAAAGGTGCCAGCGGGGAAAAGTAATGCTGGTTCTCACTGCCTCCTGGAACCCTTTCAAATGCCCCTGACAATTTGGCCCTCTCTGCTTTCCTGCGGACTCTATCCTCAAAAGCGCCTTTTTTCACTTTCGGCGCCCTCCGGTGGTAAAAAGACAAACGTCCAGCTTTTGCTGCCACAGCAAAGGTGCCAGCGGGGAAAAGTGATGCTGGTTCTCACTGCCTCCTGGAACTCTTTCAAATGCCACAGACAATTTGGCCCTCTCTGCTTTCCTGCGGACTCCATCCTCAAAAGCACCTATTTTCGCTTTCGGCAGCCTCCGGAGCAAAAAAGACAAACGTCCAGCTTTTGCTGCCACAGCAAAGGTGCCAGCGGGGAAAAGTGATGCTGGTTCTCACTGCCTCCTGGAACTCTTTCAAATGCCACAGACCATTTGGCCCTCTCTGCTTTCCTGCGGACTCCATTCTCAAAAGCACCTATTTTCGCTTTCGGCAGCCTCCGGAGCAAAAAAGACAAACGTCCAGCTTTTGCTGCCACAGCAAAGGTGCCAGCGGGGAAAAGTAATGCTGGTTCTCACTGCCTCCTGGAACCCTTTCAAATGCCACAGACAATTTGGCCCTCTCTGCTTTCCTGTGGACTCCATCCTCAAAAGCACCTGTTTTCGCTTTCGGCAGCCTCCGGAGCAAAAAAGACAAACGTCCAGCTTTTGCTGCCACAGCAAAGGTGCCAGCGGGGAAAAGTAATGCTGGTTCTCACTGCCTCCTGGAACCCTTTCAAATGCCCCAGACAATTTGGCCCTCTCTGCTTTCCTGCGGACTCCATCCTCAAAAGCACCTGTTTTCGCTTTCGGCAGCGTCCGGAGCAAAAAAGACAAACGTCCAGCTTTTGCTTCCACAGCAAAGGTGCCAGCGGGGAAAAGTAATGCTGGTTCTCATTGCCTCCTGGAACCCTTTCAAATGCCCCTGACAATTTGGCCCTCTCTGCTTTCCTGCGGACTCTATCCTCAAAAGCGCCTTTTTTCACTTTCGGCGCCCTCCGGTGGTAAAAAGACAAACGTCCAGCTTTTGCTGCCACAGCAAAGGTGCCAGCGGGGAAAAGTGATGCTGGTTCTCACTGCCTCCTGGAACTCTTTCAAATGCCACAGACAATTTGGCCCTCTCTGCTTTCCTGCGGACTCCATCCTCAAAAGCACCTATTTTCGCTTTCGGCAGCGTCCGGAGCAAAAAAGACAAACGTCCAGCTTTTGCTGCCACAGCAAAGGTGCCAGCGGGGAAAAGTAATGCTGGTTCTCACTGCCTCCTGGAACCCTTTCAAATGCCCCAGACAATTTGGCCCTCTCTGCTTTCCTGCGGACTCCATCCTCAAAAGCACCTGTTTTCGCTTTCGGCAGCCTCCGGAGCAAAAAAGACAAACGTCCAGCTTTTGCTGCCACAGCAAAGGTGCCAGCGGGGAAAAGTAATGCTGGTTCTCACTGCCTCCTGGAACTCTTTCAAATGCCACAGACAATTTGGCCCTCTCTGCTTTCCTGCGGACTCCATCCTCAAAAGCACCTGTTTTCGCTTTCGGCAGCCTCCGGAGCAAAAAAGACAAACGTCCAGCTTTTGCTGCCACAGCAAAGGTGCCAGCGGGGAAAAGTAATGCTGGTTCTCACTGCCTCCTGGAACCTGTTCAAATGCCCCAGACAATTTGGCCCTCTCTGCTTTCCTGCGGACTCCATCCTCAAAAGCACCTGTTTTCGCTTTCGGCAGCCTCCGGAGCAAAAAAGACAAACGTCCAGCTTTTGCTGCCACAGCAAAGGTGCCAGCGGGGAAAAGTAATGCTGGTTCTCACTGCCTCCTGGAACTCTTTCAAATGCCACAGACAATTTGGCCCTCTCTGCTTTCCTGCGGACTCCATCCTCAAAAGCACCTGTTTTCGCTTTTGGCAACCTCCGGAGCAAAAAAGACAAACGTCCAGCTTTTGCTGCCACAGCAAAGGTGCCAGCGGGGAAAAGTAATGCTGGTTCTCACTGCCTCCTGGAACCTGTTCAAATGCCCCAGACAATTTGGCCCTCTCTGCTTTCCTGCGGACTCCATCCTCAAAAGCACCTGTTTTCGCTTTTGGCAACCTCCGGAGCAAAAAAGACAAACGTCCAGCTTTTGCTGCTACAGCAAAGGTGCCAGCGGGGAAAAGTAATGCTGGTTCTCACTGCCTCCTGGAACCCTTTCAAATGCCCCAGACAATTTGGCCCTCTCTGATTTCCTGCGGACTCCATCCTCAAAAGCACCTGTTTTCGCTTTCGGCAGCCTCCGGAGCAAAAAAGACAAACGTCCAGCTTTTGCTGCCACAGCAAAGGTGCCAGCGGGGAAAAGTAATGCTGGTTCTCACTGCCTCCTGGAACCCTTTCAAATGCCCCAGACAATTTGGCCCTCTCTGCTTTCCTGCGGACTCTATCCTCAAAAGCGCCTTTTTTCACTTTCGGCGCCCTCCGGTGGTAAAAAGACAAACGTCCAGCTTTTGCTGCCACAGCAAAGGTGCCAGCGGGGAAAAGTGATGCTGGTTCTCACTGCCTCCTGGAACTCTTTCAAATGCCACAGACAATTTGGCCCTCTCTGCTTTCCTGCGGACTCCATCCTCAAAAGCACCTATTTTCGCTTTCGGCAGCCTCCGGAGCAAAAAAGACAAACGTCCAGCTTTTGCTGCCACAGCAAAGGTGCCAGCGGGGAAAAGTAATGCTGGTTCTCACTGCCTCCTGGAACCCTTTCAAATGCCCCAGACAATTTGGCCCTCTCTGCTTTCCTGTGGACTCCATCCTCAAAAGCACCTGTTTTCGCTTTCGGCAGCCTCCGGAGCAAAAAAGACAAACGTCCAGCTTTTGCTGCCACAGCAAAGGTGCCAGCGGGGAAAAGTAATGCTGGTTCTCACTGCCTCCTGGAACCCTTTCAAATGCCCCAGACAATTTGGCCCTCTCTGCTTTCCTGCGGACTCCATCCTCAAAAGCACCTGTTTTCGCTTTCGGCAGCCTCCGGAGCAAAAAAGACAAACGTCCAGCTTTTGCTGCCACAGCAAAGGTGCCAGCGGGGAAAAGTAATGCTGGTTCTCACTGCCTCCTGGAACCTCTTCAAATGCCCCAGACAATTTGGCCCTCTCTGCTTTCCTGCGGACTCCATCCTCAAAAGCACCTGTTTTCGCTTTTGGCAACCTCCGGAGCAAAAAAGACAAACGTCCAGCTTTTGCTGCCACAGCAAAGGTGCCAGCGGGGAAAAGTAATGCTGGTTCTCACTGCCTCCTGGAACCCTTTCAAATGCCCCAGACAATTTGGCCCTCTCTGCTTTCCTGCGGACTCCATCCTCAAAAGCACCTGTTTTCGCTTTCGGCAGCGTCCGGAGCAAAAAAGACAAACGTCCAGCTTTTGCTGCCACAGCAAAGGTGCCAGCGGGGAAAAGTAATGCTGGTTCTCACTGCCTCCTGGAACCCTTTCAAATGCCGCAGACAATTTGGCCCTCTCTGCTTTCCTGCGGACTCCATCCTCAAAAGCACCTATTTTTGTTTTCGGCGCCCTCCGGAGCAAAAAAGACAAACGTCCAGCTTTTGCTGCCACAGCAAAGGTGCCAGCGGGGAAAAGTAATGCTGGTTCTCACTGCCTCCTGGAACCCTTTCAAATGCCACAGACAATTTGGCCCTCTCTGCTTTCCTGTGGACTCCATCCTCAAAAGCACCTGTTTTCGCTTTCGGCAGCCTCCGGAGCAAAAAAGACAAACGTCCAGCTTTTGCTGCCACAGCAAAGGTGCCAGCGGGGAAAAGTAATGCTGGTTCTCACTGCCTCCTGGAACCTGTTCAAATGCCCCAGACAATTTGGCCCTCTCTGCTTTCCTGCGGACTCCATCCTCAAAAGCACCTGTTTTCGCTTTCGGCAACCTCCGGAGCAAAAAAGACAAACGTCCAGCTTTTGCTGCCACAGCAAAGGTGCCAGCGGGGAAAAGTAATGCTGGTTCTCACTGACTCCTGGAACCTGTTCAAATGCCCCAGACAATTTGGCCCTCTCTGCTTTCCTGCGGACTCCATCCTCAAAAGCACCTGTTTTCGCTTTCGGCAGCGTCCGGAGCAAAAAAGACAAACGTCCAGCTTTTGCTGCCACAGCAAAGGTGCCAGCGGGGAAAAGTAATGCTGGTTCTCACTGCCTCCTGGAACCCTTTCAAATGCCCCAGACAATTTGGCCCTCTCTGCTTTCCTGCGGACTCTATCCTCCAAAGCGCCTTTTTTCACTTTCGGCGCTCTCCGGTGGTAAAAAGACAAACGTCCAGCTTTTGCTGCCACAGCAAAGGTGCCAGCGGGGAAAAGTAATGCTGGTTCTCACTGCCTCCTGGAACCCTTTCAAATGCCCCAGACAATTAAGCCCTCTCTGCTTTCCTGCGGACTCTATCCTCCAAAGCGCCTTTTTTCACTTTCGGCGCTCTCCGGTGGTAAAAAGACAAACGTCCAGCTTTTGCTGCCACAGCAAAGGTGCCAGCGGGGAAAAGTAATGCTGGTTCTCACTGCCTCCTGGAACCCTTTCAAATGCCACAGACAATTTGGCCCTCTCTGCTTTCCTGTGGACTCCATCCTCAAAAGCACCTGTTTTCGCTTTCGGCAGCCTCCGGAGCAAAAAAGACAAACGTCCAGCTTTTGCTGCCACAGCAAAGGTGCCAGCGGGGAAAAGTAATGCTGGTTCTCACTGCCTCCTGGAACCCTTTCAAATGCCCCAGACAATTTGGCCCTCTCTGCTTTCCTGCGGACTCCATCCTCAAAAGCACCTGTTTTCGCTTTCGGCAGCGTCCGGAGCAAAAAAGACAAACGTCCAGCTTTTGCTGCCACAGCAAAGGTGCCAGCGGGGAAAAGTAATGCTGGTTCTCACTGCCTCCTGGAACCCTTTCAAATGCCCCTGACAATTTGGCCCTCTCTGCTTTCCTGCGGACTCTATCCTCAAAAGCGCCTTTTTTCACTTTCGGCGCCCTCCGGTGGTAAAAAGACAAACGTCCAGCTTTTGCTGCCACAGCAAAGGTGCCAGCGGGGAAAAGTGATGCTGGTTCTCACTGCCTCCTGGAACTCTTTCAAATGCCACAGACAATTTGGCCCTCTCTGCTTTCCTGCGGACTCCATCCTCAAAAGCACCTATTTTCGCTTTCGGCAGCGTCCGGAGCAAAAAAGACAAACGTCCAGCTTTTGCTGCCACAGCAAAGGTGCCAGCGGGGAAAAGTAATGCTGGTTCTCACTGCCTCCTGGAACCCTTTCAAATGCCCCAGACAATTTGGCCATCTCTGCTTTCCTGCGGACTCCATCCTCAAAAGCACCTGTTTTCGCTTTCGGCAGCCTCCGGAGCAAAAAAGACAAACGTCCAGCTTTTGCTGCCACAGCAAAGGTGCCAGCGGGGAAAAGTAATGCTGGTTCTCACTGCCTCCTGGAACTCTTTCAAATGCCACAGACAATTTGGCCCTCTCTGCTTTCCTGCGGACTCCATCCTCAAAAGCACCTGTTTTCGCTTTCGGCAGCCTCCGGAGCAAAAAAGACAAACGTCCAGCTTTTGCTGCCACAGCAAAGGTGCCAGCGGGGAAAAGTAATGCTGGTTCTCACTGCCTCCTGGAACCTCTTCAAATGCCCCAGACAATTTGGCCCTCTCTGCTTTCCTGCGGACTCCATCCTCAAAAGCACCTGTTTTCGCTTTCGGCAACTTCCGGAGCAAAAAAGACAAACGTCCAGGTTTTGCTGCCACAGCAAAGGTGCCAGCGGGGAAAAGTAATGCTGGTTCTCACTGCCTCCTGGAACTCTTTCAAATGCCCCAGACAATTTGGCCCTCTCTGCTTTCCTGCGGACTCCATCCTCAAAAGCACCTGTTTTCGCTTTCGGCAGCCTCCGGAGCAAAAAAGACAAACGTCCAGCTTTTGCTGCCACAGCAAAGGTGCCAGCGGGGAAAAGTAATGCTTGTTCTCACTGCCTCCTGGAACCTCTTCAAATGCCCCAGACAATTTGGCCCTCTCTGCTTTCCTGCGGACTCCATCCTCAAAAGCACCTGTTTTCGCTTTCGGCAACTTCCGGAGCAAAAAAGACAAACGTCCAGGTTTTGCTGCCACAGCAAAGGTGCCAGCGGGGAAAAGTAATGCTGGTTCTCACTGCCTCCTGGAACCCTTTCAAATGCCACAGACAATTTGGCCCTCTCTGCTTTCCTGCGGACTCCATCCTCAAAAGCACCTATTTTTGCTTTCGGCGCCCTCCGGAGCAAAAAAGACAAACGTCCAGCTTTTGCTGCCACAGCAAAGGTGCCAGCGGGGAAAAGTAATGCTGGTTCTCACTGCCTCCTGGAACCCTTTCAAATGCCCCAGACAATTTGGCCCTCTCTGCTTTCCTGCGGACTCCATCCTCAAAAGCACCTGTTTTCGCTTTCGGCAGCCTCCGGAGCAAAAAAGACAAACGTCCAGCTTTTGCTGCCACAGCAAAGGTGCCAGCGGGGAAAAGTAATGCTGGTTCTCACTGCCTCCTGGAACCTGTTCAAATGCCCCAGACAATTTGGCCCTCTCTGCTTTCCTGCGGACTCCATCCTCAAAAGCACCTGTTTTCGCTTTCGGCAGCCTCCGGAGCAAAAAAGACAAACGTCCAGCTTTTGCTGCCACAGCAAAGGTGCCAGCGGGGAAAAGTAATGCTGGTTCTCACTGCCTCCTGGAACCTCTTCAAATGCCCCAGACAATTTGGCCCTCTCTGCTTTCCTGCGGACTCCATCCTCAAAAGCACCTGTTTTCGCTTTCGGCAACTTCCGGAGCAAAAAAGACAAACGTCCAGGTTTTGCTGCCACAGCAAAGGTGCCAGCGGGGAAAAGTAATGCTGGTTCTCACTGCCTCCTGGAACTCTTTCAAATGCCCCAGACAATTTGGCCCTCTCTGCTTTCCTGTGGACTCCATCCTCAAAAGCACCTGTTTTCGCTTTCGGCAGCCTCCGGAGCAAAAAAGACAAACGTCCAGCTTTTGCTGCCACAGCAAAGGTGCCAGCGGGGAAAAGTAATGCTTGTTCTCACTGCCTCCTGGAACCTCTTCAAATGCCCCAGACAATTTGGCCCTCTCTGCTTTCCTGCGGACTCCATCCTCAAAAGCACCTGTTTTCGCTTTCGGCAACTTCCGGAGCAAAAAAGACAAACGTCCAGGTTTTGCTGCCACAGCAAAGGTGCCAGCGGGGAAAGTAATGCTGGTTCTCACTGCCTCCTGGAACCCTTTCAAATGCCACAGACAATTTGGCCCTCTCTGCTTTCCTGCGGACTCCATCCTCAAAAGCACCTATTTTTGCTTTCGGCAGCCTCCGGAGCAAAAAAGACAAACGTCCAGCTTTTGCTGCCACAGCAAAGGTGCCAGCGGGGAAAAGTAATGCTGGTTCTCACTGCCTCCTGGAACCCTTTCAAATGCCACAGACAATTTGGCCCTCTCTGCTTTCCTGCGGACTCCATCCTCAAAAGCACCTGTTTTCGCTTTCGGCAGCCTCCGGAGCAAAAAAGACAAACGTCCAGCTTTTGCTGCCACAGCAAAGGTGCCAGCGGGGAAAAGTAATGCTGGTTCTCACTGCCTCCTGGAACCTGTTCAAATGCCCCAGACAATTTGGCCCTCTCTGCTTTCCTGCGGACTCCATCCTCAAAAGCACCTGTTTTCGCTTTCGGCAGCCTCCGGAGCAAAAAAGACAAACGTCCAGCTTTTGCTGCCACAGCAAAGGTGCCAGCGGGAAAAGTAATGCTGGTTCTCACTGCCTCCTGGAACCCTTTCAAATGCCCCAGACAATTAAGCCCTCTCTGCTTTCCTGCGGACTCTATCCTCAAAAGCGCCTTTTTTCACTTTCGGCGCCCTCCGGTGGTAAAAAGACAAACGTCCAGCTTTTGCTGCCACAGCAAAGGTGCCAGCGGGAAAAGTGATGCTGGTTCTCACTGCCTCCTGGAACTCTTTGAAATGCCACAGACCATTTGGCCCTCTCTGCTTTCCTGCGGACTCCATTCTCAAAAGCACCTATTTTCGCTTTCGGCAGCCTCCGGAGCAAAAAAGACAAACGTCCAGCTTTTGCTGCCACAGCAAAGGTGCCAGCGGGGAAAAGTAATGCTGGTTCTCACTGCCTCCTGGAACCCTTTCAAATGCCCCAGACAATTTGGCCCTCTCTGCTTTCCTGCGGACTCCATCCTCAAAAGCACCTATTTTCGCTTTCGGCAGCGTCCGGAGCAAAAAAGACAAACGTCCAGCTTTTGCTGCCACAGCAAAGGTGCCAGCGGAGAAAAGTAATGCTGGTTCTCACTGCCTCCTGGAACCCTTTCAAATGCCCCAGACAATTTGGCCCTCTCTGCTTTCCTGCGGACTCCATCCTCAAAAGCACCTGTTTTCGCTTTCGGCAGCCTCCGGAGCAAAAAAGACAAACGTCCAGCTTTTGCTGCCACAGCAAAGGTGCCAGCGGGGAAAAGTAATGCTGGTTCTCACTGCCTCCTGGAACTCTTTCAAATGCCACAGACAATTTGGCCCTCTCTGCTTTCCTGCGGACTCCATCCTCAAAAGCACCTGTTTTCGCTTTCAGCAGCCTCCGGAGCAAAAAAGACAAACGTCCAGCTTTTGCTGCCACAGCAAAGGTGCCAGCGGGGAAAAGTAATGCTGGTTCTCACTGCCTCCTGGAACCTCTTCAAATGCCACAGACAATTTGGCCCTCTCTGCTTTCCTGCGGACTCCATCCTCAAAAGCACCTGTTTTCGCTTTCGGCAACTTCCGGAGCAAAAAAGACAAACGTCCAGCTTTTGCTGCCACAGCAAAGGTGCCAGCGGGGAAAAGTAATGCTGGTTCTCACTGCCTCCTGGAACCCTTTCAAATGCCCCAGACAATTTGGCCCTCTCTGCTTTCCTGCGGACTCCATCCTCAAAAGCACCTATTTTTGCTTTCGGCGCCCTCCGGAGCAAAAAAGACAAACGTCCAGCTTTTGCTGCCACAGCAAAGGTGCCAGCGGGGAAAAGTAATGCTGGTTCTCACTGCCCTCCTGGAACCCTTTCAAATGCCACAGACAATTTGGCCCTCTCTGCTTTCCTGTGGACTCCATCCTCAAAAGCACCTGTTTTCGCTTTCGGCAGCCTCCGGAGCAAAAAAGACAAACGTCCAGCTTTTGCTGCCACAGCAAAGGTGCCAGCGGGGAAAAGTAATGCTGGTTCTCACTGCCTCCTGGAACCTGTTCAAATGCCCCAGACAATTTGGCCCTCTCTGCTTTCCTGCGGACTCCATCCTCAAAAGCACCTGTTTTCGTTTCGGCAACCTCCGGAGCAAAAAAGACAAACGTCCAGCTTTTGCTGCCACAGCAAAGGTGCCAGCGGGGAAAAGTAATGCTGGTTCTCACTGCCTCCTGGAACCTGTTCAAATGCCCCAGACAATTTGGCCCTCTCTGCTTTCCTGCGGACTCCATCCTCAAAAGCACCTGTTTTCGCTTTCGGCAGCGTCCGGAGCAAAAAAGACAAACGTCCAGCTTTTGCTGCCACAGCAAAGGTGCCAGCGGGGAAAGTAATGCTGGTTCTCACTGCCTCCTGGAACCCTTTCAAATGCCCCAGACAATTAAGCCCTCTCTGCTTTCCTGCGGACTCTATCCTCAAAAGCGCCTTTTTCACTTTCGGCGCCCTCCGGTGGTAAAAAGACAAACGTCAGCTTTTGCTGCCACAGCAAAGGTGCCAGCGGGGAAAGTGATGCTGGTTCTCACTGCCTCCTGGAACTCTTTCAAATGCCACAGACCATTTGGCCCTCTCTGCTTTCCTGCGGACTCCATTCTCAAACGCACCTATTTTCGCTTTCGGCAGCCTCCGGAGCAAAAAAAGACAAACGTCCAGCTTTTGCTGCCACAGCAAAGGTGCCAGCGGGGAAAAGTAATGCTGGTTCTCACTGCCTCCTGGAACCCTTTCAAATGCCACAGACAATTTGGCCCTCTCTGCTTTCCTGCGGACTCCATCCTCAAAAGCACCTGTTTTCGCTTTCGGCAGCGTCCGGAGCAAAAAAGACAAACGTCCAGCTTTTGCTGCCACAGCAAAGGTGCCAGCGGGGAAAAGTAATGCTGGTTCTCACTGCCTCCTGGAACCCTTTCAAATGCCCCTGACAATTTGGCCCTCTCTGCTTTCCTGCGGACTCTATCCTCAAAAGCGCCTTTTTTCACTTTCGGCGCCCTCCGGTGGTAAAAAGACAAACGTCCAGCTTTTGCTGCCACAGCAAAGGTGCCAGCGGGGAAAAGTGATGCTGGTTCTCACTGCCTCCTGGAACCCTTTCAAATGCCCCAGACAATTTGGCCCTCTCTGCTTTCCTGCGGACTCCATCCTCAAAAGCACCTGTTTTCGCTTTCGGCAGCCTCCGGAGCAAAAAGACAAACGTCCAGCTTTTGCTGCCACAGCAAAGGTGCCAGCGGGGAAAAGTAATGCTGGTTCTCACTGCCTCCTGGAACTCTTTCAAATGCCACAGACATTTGGCCCTCTCTGCTTTCCTGCGGACTCCATCCTCAAAAGCACCTGTTTTCGCTTTCGGCAGCCTCCGGAGCAAAAAAGACAAACGTCCAGCTTTTGCTGCCACAGCAAAGGTGCCA
>NW_028128837.1:0-27695 GCF_965231255.1 Vanellus vanellus
GGCGAATTTGGGAAAAGGGGGGGGACGAATTTGGGAAAAGTGGGGGGGGCGAATTTGGGAAAAGGGGGGGGGGGGGAGGCGGCGGTGCCAACCCCTCCGGGGGCGGGCGAGCCGGGGGGGGGGGGGGAGAAGGAGGGGGGGGGGGGGGAAGGCTTCGGGTTGGGGGGGGGGGGAGGGAGGGAGGGAGGGAGGGCCGGGGGTGGGGACCGCGCTGAGCATCCTCCGGCACCGGCGGACGCGGAGGCAAAAAAAAAAAAAGCGGGGGGGACACACACACATACACGACCCCATAGATATCTATAGGGAGAAAGGGGGGGGGTCCGCCCGCCCGCCCGCCCGCGGGGGTGCTGCTGGGGCGGGTTTGTGGTGGTTTTTGGTTTGGGGTTTGGGTTTTTTTGGTTTTTTGTTTTTTTGTTTTTTTTTTTGGGGGGGGTGGGTGGGTGGGTTGCTTTGGGGGGGGGGTGGGGGGGGGCGGGGGGGGGGTTGCCCTGCCCGCACCCATGAGCAGGACCAGCGGCCTCCAGCGCCGGACCACCTACCTCATCTCCCTCACCCTGGTCAAGCTCGAGTCGGTGGCGGCGACAGCTGCGGGGGAGTCGCGACAAGAAGAAGGGGGGGACGATGGGGACGGCCCCCCCCAGAGCGGGTCGGTGCCGGAGGCTGTTGGCCCCGAAGACCCCGGCGGTGGCGGTGGCGGTGGCGGTGGCGGTGGCGGTGGTGGCAAAGCCAAGAGGCCGGAGCGGCTTTTCCAGCGCCAGGACGCTCTGTGGATAAGTACCGCCGGTTGCGGCCCCCCCGACCCCCCCCTGCCCCCCTCTGCCCCCCGGACCCCCAGCCCCCCGCCCGCCCCGCCCCCCCCCGAAGCTTCGCTCGCCCCCAAAGCGGCTGAACCCCGCTCCGCCCGCGGCGCCCCCCGCCCCCGCTCGCCCGCCTCGACGCCCCCCGCGCTGCCCCCCAAACCCGACCCCTCCTCCTTACCGCCCCCCCCGGCCCTACCCCCCAAACCCGACCCCTCCTCGCTGCCCCCCCCTCCCGCCCTACCCCCCAAACCCGACCCCTCCTCTTTACCCACCCCCCACCCCCCCCCCGCCGTACCCCCCAAACCCGACCCGGCCTTATTCCCCCCCCCTCCCGCCGTACCCCCCAAACCCGACGCCCTCCCGCGGGGGGGGGCCGAGGGCACCTCGGAGGGACCCCAGGAGCGCCCCCACCCCTCGGCAACCCCCCGCCGCCCCTTCCTAGCCCAGGCGAGCTGGGGTTACCCCGAGGGTGCCCCCGACGGGGGGAAGCCCCCCTCCCACCCCGCTCCCGGCGCGTCGTCCCCCCACCCCGCCGCCGGTGCCCGCCGCTTACGCCTCACCGGCGCCAAACCCTTCAAGACGGTGACCACCAGCGGGGCCAAAGTGGCCACCGAAGCCAAGGCGGGCAAACCCAGCCACAAGCCGGCCGCCGGCCGCCTCTCCTGGCCGGAGGCCGAGGGCAAAGGGCGCCCCAAAACGGGGGGCAAAGCGGGTGCCGAGGGGGTTGGGCGGCCGCCGGCGCGGGTTCGGCTCTCCCCCGCAAAGGCAAAAGCAAGACGTTGGACAACAGCGATTTGCACCCGGGGCCGGGGGGTTTGGCGCCGGCGCCCGCTGCCCCCCAAAGCGAGACGGGGCTGAAAAGGGGGCGCGAGGGGGGTCGCGCCTCCACCCGCGACCGCAAGATGCTCAAGTTCATCAGCGGGATCTTCGCCAAGAGCCCGGCGGCCACCCCCACCCACCCCGCGCCCCCCTGGGCCCTGCTCAGCACCGACCTGGGCAGAGGCGCCCCCCCCAGTGAGTACCGGGGTGGGGGGGGATTGGGGGGGACACCCGCCCCTGTGCCGTGCCTCAGTTTCCCCGCATGCGGGAGGGATGGAGGGGGTGGGGGGGGTACCGCCGGACGTCCGCCTCCGCGCGCCGGTTGTGCCGTGGGGGTGTCGTGCCTCAGTTTCCCCATGGCTGGGGGGTGGGGGGTGGGGGCGGAAGGGCAGTTGGTGTGGGGAGGGGGCGCTCCCAGATGGGCCACTCGCTGGCGGCGCCCGTGTGGGGCTGTGACATGTGTGGGGTGGATGGACCCGTCTGTGCCCCACGGCTCTGGGGGGGGGTGGGGGTTGTGGGGTGCTTGGGGGACTTGGGGGGGGGCTGGTTGAGGACTTGTGACCCACCGGGGGGACACACGCTGTCCCGGCCTTGGGGTGCTGTGGGGCGCCGGGGGGGGCTCCTGTGCCTCAGTTTCCCCACCGGGGCCGTTTCCATCGAGCTGAGGTCCGTCCGTCCGTCCGTCCGTCTGCGCCTCCATCCGTGCGTCACCCATTCCGTCCGTCCGTCCGTCCCGCTCGCCCCCACGCCCATCTGTCCGCCTGACCTACAGCCACCCCTCCGTCCGTCCCTCTGTCCGTCCCTCCGCCCCACTCCCACCCCCGACCCACCGGGGCCGTGGGGAGCGTGGGCAGAGCCTCCCCGGGGGGGGGCAGCGGGGACACCCGTGGGTGGCAGCTGGGTGACGCTGTGCGGGGTGACAGGCAGCAGCGTTAACCCCTCACCCGCCGCGCACGTGGGGGGGCGGCAGCGGTGTGCGCAGCACGGGGGAAACTGAGGCACGGGGGGGGGGGGGGACACGACACGATGGGGGGGACACCCTCTGCCTCAGTTTCCCCTTCTCGTGGTGCGGGAGGCGAAGGGCTGCGCTGCCCCGGGGGGGTCGGGGGGGGCGGGAGGGGGGTGTGGGGCGCGGGCAGTGTCCTTGTGCCGCGCCACGTGCTTGTGTCACGCTGGGTGCTTGTGCCACCGTCCTCGTGCCCCACACGTGCTGGTGCCTGCCGTGCTCTCGTGCAACACATCCATCGCAGCCTCGTGCCCATCATGTGCCGCGCCGCGTCCTCGTGCCACACCACGTCCTGGTGCCCATCACATCCTCGTGCCACACCATGTCCTCGTGCCACGCCGCGTCCTCGTGCCACGCTGCACCCCGGTGCCTGCCATGTTGCCGTGTGCCACGTCCATCGCAGCCTCGTACCCGCCACGTGCTGTGCCGCGTCCTCGTGCCACACCACGTCCCGGTGCCCGTCACGTCTCCGTGCCACACCACCTCCTCGTGCCACGCTGTGTTCTTGTGCTCATCGTGTCCCCATGCGCGCCACGTCCTCGTGCCACGCTGCGTCCTCGCGCCGGCCGTGTTGTCGTGCGCCACATCCATCACATCCTCGTGCCACACCATGTCCTCGTGCCACGCTGTGTCCTGGTGCCCATGGTGCCCCTGTACCACGCCACGTCCTCGTGCCACGCTGCGTCCTCGCGCCGGCTGTGTTGTTGTGTGCCACGTCCATCGCATCCTCGTGCCACACCATGTCCTCGTGCCACGCTGCGTCCTGGTGCCCGTCGTGTCCTGCAATCCATCGTGTCCCCGTGCCATGCCACGCCACGTCCTGGTGCCCGTGGTGTCCTGGTGCCACGCCGCGTCCTGGTGCCCGTCATGACCTGATGGCCCCCGCGTCCTGGTTCCCATCACGTCCCGCCACGTCCTCCCGCCGCCCTTCATCCTCGTGCCCGCCACGTCCCGGTGTCCACCGCACCCTGGTGCCCACGGCGAGGGGGGGCCCTGTGGCACCGCGTCCCCCGCCACGTCACGTCTCCGCGTCCCTCCTGCCACCCCCGCCGGGCTCGGTGCAGTGCCGTTGCTTGGTGACGGCTGGTGGCCGCCCACGCGAGGATGCTGCCGGCGGCGCTGCCGCAGGGCCGGGGGCGGCCGTGCCCCTCCCCGCTGGGGTGCCGGGGGGTGCCGGGGGGTGCCGGGGGGTGCCGGGGGGTGCCCGGGCACCATCTCACCCCCTTCTCCTCCCCGCAGAGGCCTTGGTGAACAGCCAGGAATGGACCTTGGGCCGCTCCGTCCCCGAGATCCGCCTGGTGGGTACCGTGTCCCCGTGTCCCTGCCCCGTGTCCTGCCGTCCTCGTGCCCACCCTGACCCCCCCTCTGCCCCCTCCCCAGGGCGTCCTGGGCAGCAGCAAGAGTGGGAAGTCGGCGCTCGTCCACCGCTTCCTCACCGGCTCCTACGTGGGCCTGGAGCCCACCGAGAGTGAGTGGCCACGGGGGTGGGTACGGCCATGGCCACAGGTTGGGCATGGCCATAGGGTTGGCCATGGCCATGGGGTTGGCCATGGCCACGGGCCTGAGCTTGGCCATGGGATGGACAAGGCTGTGGTGCTGGGCATGGCCATGGGGCTGTACATGGCCATGGGGATGGATAAGCCATAGGGTTGCCCATGGTCATGGGATGGCCAAGGTCATGAGGATGGACAAGGCCATGGGACTGGGCATGGCCATGGGATGGACAAGGCTGTGGTGCTGGGCATGGCCATGGGGCCGGATATGGCCATGGCGATGGACAAGCCATAGGGTTGGCCATGGTCATGGGATGGCCAAGGTCATGAGGATGGACAAGGCCGTGGGGCTGGGCACGGCTGTGAGGTGGACAAGGCCATGGGGCTGGGCATGGCCATGGGGTTGGGCATGGCCATAGGGTTGAGCATGGCCGTGGGGCTGAGCTTGGCCATGGGATGGACAAGGCCATAGGGTTGGCCATGGCCATGGGATGGACAAGGCCGTGGTGCTGCTGAGCGTGGCCACGGCTGCGGGTGCGGCGACGGGGCTGGGCCCGGCCGTGGGTCGGAGCGGGGCCGGTGCTGGGTGGGGGCACAGCCCCAGCGCCGTCCCCTCTCCCCCTCCGGCCTCAGGCGGTCAGTTCAAGCGCGAGGTGATGGTGGACGGCCAGAGCCACCTCCTGCTCATCCGGGAGGAAGGAGGCGCCCCGGACGCTAAGGTACGCGGGGGGTGGGGGGGCCGCGGGGGGGCCGTGCCGGCCGGTGCCCAGCCCTGACCCCCCCGTCCGCGCCCCCCCCCAGTTTGCCAGCTGGGCGGACGCCGTCATCTTCGTCTTCAGCCTGGAGAACGAGAGCAGCTTCGAGGAGGTGACGCAGCTCCACGCGCTGCTCAGCGGCTACCGGGGCGCCAGCGAGGTGGCCCTGGCGCTGGTGGGCACCCAGGGTGAGCCGGGGACGTGGGACCGGCCCCACGGAGGCGTGGGGACGGGGAGGGGGTGACCCCCGCCTCACTCCGCCGCTGCCCCCAGACAAGATCAGCTCCTCCAACCCGCGGGTGATCGAGGACGCCCGGGCCCAGGCGCTCTGCGGGGACATGAGGAGGTGCCTCTACTACGAGACCTGCGCCACGTACGGCCTCAACGTTGACCGGGTCTTCACTGAGGGTGGGTGTCCCGCGGCGCCCGGCTCCGCCGGCCGGTCCGGTGTAGGCGGGGGGGTGCTGGTGGTGGTGGGATGGGGGCTGGGGTGGGTTGGGGGCTGGCGACCAGATAGGACGGGGACCGTGGCCAGTGTGGGATGGCGATCGTGGCCGGGTGGGATGGGAATTGTGGCCAGGGTGGGATGGGGACCATGGTCAGGATGGGATGGGGACCGTGGCCAACATGGGATGGAGATTGTGGCCAGGATGGGATGGGGACCATGGTCAGGGTGGGATGGGGACCGTGGCCAACATGGGATGGAGATTGTGGCCAGGATGGGACAGGGACCATGGTCAGGGTGGGGTGGGGACCACGGCCCAGTGGCTGGGGGGGATGGGGAGCAGTGACCAGGCAAAGCTGGGACCGTGACCAATGGCCGTGGTGGCACAGGAGTCATGGCTGGGTGGGTTGGGGACCACGGCCGATGTCTGGGGCGGGATGGGGACGGTGGCCAGGGTGGGCCGGGAGCCATGTCTGGGTAGGATGGAGATTGTGGCTGGGTGGGCTGGGGACCATGGCCGGTGGCTGAGGTGGGCTGGAGACCACGTCCAGGTGGGCTGGGGATGGTGGCCGGTGGCTGAGGTGGGCTGGGGACCATGGCCAGTGTGGGCTGGGGACCATGGTTGGGTGGGCTGGGGACCATGGCCGGTGGCTGAGGTGGGCTGGAGACCACGTCCAGGTGGGCTGGGGACCATGGTTGGGTGGGCTGGGGCCGGTGGCCGGTGGCTGAGGTGGGCTGGGGCCGCGGCGGGGCGGGCCGGGGGTGGCGGCAGCGTGGCCCGCCTGACGCGAGGCTGTCGGCGCAGTCGCCCAGAAGGTGGTGGCGCTGAAGAAGCAGCAGCAGCTCATGGCGTCCTGCAAGTCCCTGCCCAGCACCCCCAGCCACTCGGCCGCATCCACCCCCGTCGGGGGCGTCCACCCCGGCCAGGTACCCCCCCCAGCCCCCCCCCCGCCCCCCGGCCGGGCGCCCCGTCCCCCTCGCCCGTCCCTCCGGCCACGGGAGGCCGGCGGTGGCGGCTGACCCCCGTGTCCCCTGCAGGCCAGCAACGGTGGCCACACCAGCGACTACTCGTCCTCGCTGCCCTCCACCCCCAACGTGGGCCACCGGGAGCTGCGCAGCGAGACCCCCGCCCCCCTGGGCACCCCCAGCTCCCTGCACCGCGGGGCCAAGCGCCGCACCAGCCTCTTCGCCGTGAGTGCGCCGGGAACCCCCCGGCGGCAACGGGGGGGCGTGGGGCACCCGGGGGGTCCTCCTGGGAGGGTGGTGGCAACGGGGGACACGCGGCACCTGAGGTGTTCCCCTGGAAGGGCGGTAGTGGCATAGGGGGGTGTGTGGCACCCAGGGTGTCCCTCTGGTGGGGTGGTGGCAGCATGGGACACGTGGCACCCAGAGTGTCCCTATGGTGAGGTGGTGGTGGCATGAGGGGGCACGTGGCACCCATGGTGCCCCCCTGGCATGGTGGTGGCAGCATGGGACAGATGGCACCCAGGGTGTCCCTCTGGTGGGGTGGTGGCAGCATGGGACACATGGCACCTGAGGTGTTCCACTGGAAGGGTGGTGGTGGCATAGGGGGGTGTGTGGCACTCAGAGTGTCCCTCTGGTGGGGTGGTGGCAGCATGGGACACGTGGCACCCAGCATGTCCTCCTGGAAGGGTGGTGGTGGCATAGCGGGGGCACATGGCACCCAGGGTGTCCCCCTGGGAGGGTGGTGGCAGCAGGGGACACTTGGCACCCATAGTGTCCCTCTGGTGAGGTGGTGGCACCCTGGCACCCGGGATGTCCCCTTGGCACGGTGGTGGCGGCACAGGGATGGCACTCAGGGTGTCACCCCAGCAGGGTGGCGATGGGGGACACTCGCGGCACCCAGGGTGGCCCCACCGTGGGGCGGGGGACGTGGCGGCCCGGGTGCCCCCAGCGGTGCCACGCGTCCCAGCGAGCCCGTCCCCTGTCCCCGCAGACGCGCCGGGGCAGCGACTCGGAGAAGCGGAGCCTGGACAGCCGGGGCGAGGGGGCGGGCAGCGGCCGCGCCATCCCCATCAAGCAGGTCAGCGGCGGCGGCGGTGGCACACCACGAGGTCCCCGGCCGTCCCTTCCCTTGTCCCCCCCTCACCGTCCCTTTGTCCCCAGAGCTTCCTGCTGAAGCGCAGCGGCAACTCCCTCAACAAGGAGTGGAAGAAGAAGTACGTGACCTTGTCCAGCAACGGGCTCCTCTTCTACCACCCCAGCATCAACGTGAGTGTCCCCATCCCGTCCCTGTCCCCCCGGCGCACCGAGAGGGGGGGGGGAGCCCCGGTCTCAGCCCCCGCCCATCCCGTCCCCGCGGCAGGACTACATCCACAGCACCCACGGGAAGGAGATGGACCTTCTCCGGACCACCGTGAAGGTCCCCGGCAAGCGCCCGCCCCGCGCCATCTCCGCCTGCGGCCCCTCCGCCAGCATCAACGGGCTGGTGAGGGACGTGGCGGGGGGGACGGCGCCCGAGGGTGGTGGTGAGTACCGGCCCGGTGACGACGGTGGTGACGCTGGGTGTCCAAGGGAGGCCACCGGTGTCACCGGTCCTTCCCCACCCGCAGCCGGCGCCTCCCCCGTGGGGCTGAGCCTCCCCCCGGAGCCGGGGATGAAGGGTCCCGGCAAAGCTGAGCGGTCTCTGCAGCGCTGCGCCTCCGCCTCCAGCGCCAAGCTCTCCGGCTCCGGTGAGTGCCACCCTCACCGCTCAGGCCCATGGACCAGCCGCCTCCCCCGGGGCAGGGCCAGCGACCTTGCCCGTGGTGGTCCCCGGTGAGCCTGGGTGACCCCTGGTGAGCCGGGGGACCCAGTGGCTCCTGGTGGCCCTGGTGATCCCGGAGACCACAGTGAAGCCGGTGGCCCTGGCGGATTTGGTGGCCCTGGTGGCTCTAGTGGTCCTGGTGAACCTGGTGATCCTGGTGAGCCCAGTGGCACTGGTGGCCCTGGTGGTCCTAGTGACCCTACTGAACCCGGTGGCCCTTGTGAGCCTGGTGACCCTGGTGAGCTCTGCCACTGGTGGACTTGGTGACGCCGGTGGCTCCAATGGCCCATGTGACTCCAGGGAGCCCAATGGCCCCCGTAACCCTGGTGGCCCATGACCCTGGTGAGCCCAGTGGCCCTTGTGAACCTGGTGACCCTGGTGAGCCTGGTGGTTCTGGTGGGCTTGGTGACCCTAATAGCCCTGATGACACCAGTGAGTCCAGTGGCACTGGTGCATCCGGTGACTCTGGTGGCCCCAATGGCCCTTGTGACCCTGGTGGCCCTGGTGAGCCCAGTGGCATTGATGGACCTGGTGGCCCTGGTGGTCTTAGTGACCCTACTGAACCCAGTGGCCCTTGTGAGCCTGGTCACCCTGGTGAGGCCAGTGGCGTTGGTGGACCTGGTGACCCCGGTGGCTCCAACGGCCCTGGTGACCCCACGGAGCCCAGTGGCCCTTGCGACCCTGGTGGACTTAGTGGCCCCGGTGATCCTGGTGAGCCCAGTGGCACTGGTGGACTTGGTGACCCCAGTGGCTCCAATGGCCCTGGTGACCCCAGTGAGCCAAATGGCCCCAGTGATGCTGGTGGCCTGTGGCCCCGGTGAGCCCAGTGGCCCTGGTGACCCTGGTGAGCCTGGTGGTTCTGGTGGACTCGGTGCCCCTGGTAGCCCAGATGACGCCGGTGACTCTGGTGGGTCTGATGGCCCCGGTGACCCCCATTGAGCCCAGTGGCCCTCACGACCCTGGTGAGCTTGGTGGCCCCGGTGGCCCCGGTGAGCACAGTGACCCCGGCGAGCTCGGTGGCCACCAGCCCCCCCAACGAAGGGGTCTCTCGGCAGACGGCCCCCCCGCCTTCGAGGCCGTGGCCAGCCCCGGCAGCTCGGGCAAAGACCCGCCGCCGTCGCCCATGATCGACAGGAAGAAGCACCGGCGGAAGAAGCTGATGACGCCGTCCAAGACGGAGGGCTCGGCCGGGCAGGCGGAAGGTGAGAGCCGCGGGGACGGTGGCCCCCCCCCAACCCCGGTTGCTCGTGGACGGTGGCCACGGAGCCGCGGGGACAACGCCACCGCCTCCCACGGGGATGACACCCCGCGATGCTCCAAGTCTCCGGTGAACGGAGGATCTGGGACCGATCCTGCCCCTCCGCTGCCCCCCGCCGCCACCGCCGCCGCCGCCGCGCCCACCCGTGTGTCCCCCTCTCCTCGCTCTGCCACCCCCCCCCTCGCACCCCCACCGCCGTCCCCCGTGTCCCCACCACCTCCTCCCCTGGGGGGGCGCTTTGCGGGCTCCTCTGGTGACTCTCTCTTCCCCCCTTTCCTCTCTCCGCTCTCGCTGCCCCGGACCCTCCGCAGCCAAGCGCAAAATGTGGAAATTAAAAAGCTTTGGTAGTTTAAGAAATATTTATAAAACAGGTAACGTGGCGCGCGGCGCGTAGCCTGCTCCGTCATGCATGTGGCTGTGTCCCATCCTCGCCTGCCGCCATCGCATCCCCCCCACACCCCCCCCCACACCCCCCAACCGGGGCAGTGAGAGGGTGCGGGGGGGTCCCCAGGAGCAGGGCGGGTGGTGGGGACCAGTGGGGCGGTCCCCCCTTTGGGGCCGTGATGGGGATGTGTGAGGGGGGGGGGGGAGGACCGGTGTGGGACGACTTGCCCTACACCGTGACGCCCGGACCCCCTTCCCACCGCCCACCGTGTTTGGGGGTGGGGGGGTGGGGGGTGTCTCTCTGGTCCCGCAGAGGAGGAGAACTTCGAGTTCATCATCGTGTCCAGCACGGGGCAGACGTGGCACTTCGAGGCGGGCAGCTTCGAGGAGCGCGACGCCTGGGTGCAGGCCATCGAGAGCCAGATCCTGGCCAGCCTGCAGTGCTGCGAGAGCAGCAAGAACAAGGTGGGACCCCCACCAGGGGGGCCGCCAGGGAAGGGGGGGGGGGGGGGGAGTGTCGGGGGGGGTGTGTGTGTGGGGGTGGTCTGCACCCCCGCACCCTGCTCACCCCCCGCGTCTCCCCCAGGCTCGCATGGACAGCCAGAGCGAAGCCGTGGCCATCCAGGCCATCCGCAACGCCCGGGGCAACTCGCTCTGCGTGGACTGCGGGGCGCCCAGTGAGTCTCCTGGGGGGCAGCTGGGGGGGGCATTGGGTCACGCAGGGCCACGGGCCACGGGGGGTCATTGGTTGCATGGCGCCATGGGCCATGTGGGGCCACAGGACGTGGGGGGCCATCGGTTGCATGGTGGCATGGGCCATGTGGGGCCACGGGATGTGGGGGATCATTGGTTGCTTGGTGGCATGGTCCATGTGGGGCCACGGGCCATGGGGGGGCATCAGTTGCATGGTTCCATGGTCCATGTGGGTCCATGGGCCACGGAGGGTCATTGGTTGCATGGCGCCATGGGCCATGTGGGGCCACGGGATGTGGGGGATCATTGGTTGCTTGGTGGCATGGTCCATGTGGTGCCACGGGCCATCAGTTGCATGGTTCCATGGTCCATGTGGGTCCATGGGCCACGGAGGGTCATTGGTTGCATGGCGCCATGGGCCATACGGGGCCATGGGCTATGGGGGTCATTGGTCACACAGTGCCATGGTCCATGTGGGGCCACGGGCCATGGGGGGCCATCAGTTGCATGATTCCATGGTCCGTATGGGGCCACGGGCCATGGAGAGTCATTGGTCACACAGTGCCATGGTCCACATGGGGCCATGAGCCATGGGGGGCCATGAGCCACGTGGGCCCATCGGTTACTTGGTGCCAGGGGTCACGCAGGGCCACGAGCTTTGGGGTGCCGCTGGTCCCGTGGTGGCACAGGCCATGCGGTGTCAGTGCTCTTGCGGTGCTGTGGGCCACGTGGAGCCGTGGGCCGTGGGGTGCCATTGGTGCCACGGGCCCTGCAGTGCCATGGGTCAAGGTGTGCCGTGAGCCAGATGGTGCTATGGGGTGACGTGGTGCCATGGGCCACCCAATAACCCCGGCAAGGAAACACCACGTGCCACATGGCACCATGGGCCACCTAATGCCCTGGGCCATGTCACGCCATGGGGACACATCACGCTATGGGCCACCCTATGCCCCGGAGCAGGAAGCACCATGTGCCACGTCATGCCATAGACCGCAGGCCGCCATGGCGGTGCCACGGGTCTCACCATGCCGTGCACCACGAGGTGCCACGCAATGGCCGCACGCTGCCACGGCGGTGCCGCGGGCCACCCGACGCCCCCGGCGCGGTGCCGACGGTCTCTACGCGTCCCCCCGTAGACCCCACCTGGGCCAGCCTGAACCTGGGGGCCTTGATCTGCATCGAGTGCTCGGGCATCCACCGCAACCTGGGCACCCACCTCTCCCGCGTGCGCTCCCTCGACCTGGACGATTGGCCGCGGGAGCTGACGCTGGTCCTCACCTCCATCGGCAACGCCACCGCCAACAGCATTTGGGAGAAGAACCCGCAGGGCCGCTGCAAACCCACCCACGAGTCATCCCGGTGGGTGTCCTCCCCCCTTTTTTCACCCCACCGCCGCCGCCGCCGCCGCGGCGTCACCGCCCGGTGCCTGACGGCGCCCGTGTCCCCCAGGGAGGAGCGGGAGTCGTGGATCCGGGCAAAGTACGAGCAGCGGCTCTTCCTGGCGCCGCTGCCGGCGGCCGAGGCGCCGCTGGGGGAGCAGCTCTTCTGCGCCGTGCAGGAGAAGGACCTGGAGACGGTGCTGCTGCTCCTGGCCCACAGCAGGAAGGAGCAGCTCAACGTCGGCACCGGCGACAAGGACCGGCGCACGGCGCTGCACGTGGCCTGCGACATGGCCCTCGTGGTCATCACCCAGCTGCTGGTGTGGGTACGTCCGGGCCGGGGGGGGGGGGACACGCGAGGTGGGGACGTGGGGTGGCTGTGGGACACGTTGGGATGGTTATGGGGATCGGGATAGTGTGTGTGGGGGGGCCACAACGTGGCTATGGGGGCCGTGGGGTGGTCATGGGGGACATGGGGTGGTCATGGGGGCCATGACGTGGCTATGGGGGCCGTGGGGTGGTCACGAGGGCCATAACGTGGCTATGGGGGCCGTGAGGTGGTCATGGGGGCCATGGTATGGCTATGGGGGATGTGGGGTGGTCATGGGGGCCACAACGTGGCTATGGGGGCCGTGAGGTGGTCATGGGGGCCATGGTGTGGCTATGGGGGATGTGGGGTGGTCATGGGGGCCATGACGTGGCTATGGGGGCCGTGGGGTGGTCATGGGGGCCATGGTATGGCTATGGGGGATGTGGGGTGGTCATGGGGGCCACAACGTGGCTATGGGGGCCGTGGGGTGGTCATGGGGGCCACAACGTGGCTATGGGGGCCGTGGGGTGGTCATGGGGGCCATGGTGTGGCCAGAGGGCAGATGGCGTGGCCATGGGGGACCATGACATGGCTATGGGGGCTGTGGTGTGGTCATGGGGGCCACGGCATGGCTATGGTGGGAGATGGCACGGCCATGGGGACCATGGAGTGGCTCCAGGGGACGTGGTGTGGCCATGGGGACCATGGCGTGGCTATGGGGGACACGGCGTGGTCATGGGGGCCATGATGTGGCCACGGGGACCATGGCGTGGCTATGGTGGGACATGGCGTGGCCATGGGGGATGTGGCACGACCATGGGAATCCCGGGATGGCCACGGGACCCGCACCGCGCCGAGAGAGACGTGGGGTGGCCACGGGGGATGTGGCGCATCCATGATGGTGGGGGAGGAGGGGAGGGCTCAGGAAACACGGCGCGGGCCACCCCACCGTGGCCACCTCAGGGCCACCCCACCGTGGCCACCTCAGGGCCACGACGACGGCGTCCGACGCCTGCCCTGTGCCCGCAGTACGGCGCGGACGTCCGGGCGCGGGACGGGCACGGCCGTACGGCGCTGTTCTACGCCCGCCGCGCCGGCAGCCAGGAGTGCGCCGACATCTTACTGCAACACGGTTGCCCCGGTGAGGGACTCGGTGGTCCGGCCACCCCCGGCCTCCGCCGCAAGAGCAGCTGCGCCAGCGTGGGGCCCTGCGAGCCCCGGACCGCCCTGGTATAGCCGGGGGGGGGCCCGGCACCCCCTCGGCGCATCCCCCCCCACCCCCCAGGACTGTGGCCACCGGTGGTCCCCGATTCGGCCCCGGTGTCACCCCTCCCCCCCCCCCGGTTTGTATTTTTGATGCTCTATTTATTATTCAGCCGCCGCTGAGGTCTCTTCTGGTCCTGTCACAGGTCCCCCTCCCCATGGGGGGGTGGGGGGGGGGGGACGGTGGTGGCACCCCCACGCTGGACGCCGCTGGGGGGGTCCCACTGTGACATCCCCCCCACCCCCCCTCCCCCCCACCGCCACCCCGTGCGTGGGGGTCCCGGTCTGGCGCTGTGGCCGGTGACACCTCTGCCCGTGTCACCCCCTCCAGTGTCACCCCCTCCAGTGTCACCCCCTCCAGTGTCACCCCCTCCCCCGGCATCGGTGACCCCCCCCCCATTGCGTGCCCCCCCCATCCCCCCTGCCCCCCTCCCCAGCCATGCCACCCCCTCTGCATCACCCCCAGCCATGTCACCCCCCCCATGTCACCCTCGCCCCCCCCCAATGTTCCCCCCGCCATGTCCACACCCCCCCCGTGCCCCCCCCGTCCCCCCAGGAGCAGAGCAGACCCCACCGCCCCCCCCATCCTTTCTACAACAACCTTTTGTACCACCCCTCCCCCCATCCCCCTGACCCCCCCCCACCCCCTGACCCCCCCCCTCTGTCCCCCCCCCCCCCGTGTCCCCCCCCCCTTTTTTCTCGGGGTCCTCTTGGGAACCTCTTTAATTTATTGCTTCGTTTAGCGGTAGGATAGAGCCAGACCCCCCCTCGCCATGGCCGGAGGTGGGGGGGGACACCACCGGTGGGACCCCCCCCCCCCCTCCCGCTGGCCGTGGTCCTCGGGACCCCCCCCCACCCCCCCCCCATGAATGTAGGGTCACCCCCTCGCTGTGACGCCCCCGACGCGCCCCGCGGTGCCGCGGGGGTGGGGGGGCCGAGCCAGGGGGGGCCCAGGTTGGGGGGCTGGGGAAGGGGGGGAGGGGGGCGGGGGGGGGGGGCCATGGGGGGGCGGGGGGGGGGGGGGGGTCCGGGCTGTGCCGAGGGGGGTCCGGACCGTGTACAGCGTTTTCATCTCTCGGGTTGTAACTGTACGTCCGTAACAATGTCGGATTTGGCGCTGTGACCGCGGCTGCTCCTCCGCCGCGGCGTGGCACGGGGGGGGCTACTGGGGGGGGGGGGGCTACTGGGGGGGCTACCGGGGGGATGGAGCGGGTTGGGGGTCCGGCAACGCGCCCCCCCCCCCCCCCCCCCCGGAGCGGCTGGGGGGGTGGTGCCGGGGGGCCGCGGCACGGAGCTGTGCTGGCGGGGGGCTGTGCCGGGGGTCGGTGCCGGGGAGCCACGGGGCCACGAGCCACGGGGCCACGAGCCATGGGGATGGGCTGGTGGACCTGTGCCATGGGGCCAGAGAGCCTCAGGGCCACGAGCCACGGGGCCGACACCAGGGGACCTGTGCCATGGTGCCGGAGAGCCACGGGGCCATTAGCCATGCGGCCACGAGCCACGGGGGGCCACACCAGTGGACCTGTGCCACGGTGCCAGACAGTCTCAGGGCCACTAGCCACGGGGCCACGAGCCACAGGGTCACACTGGTGGACTGGTGCCATGGTGACAGAGAGCCATGGGGCCACGAGCCACAGGGCCACACCAGGGGACAGTCCCCCCATAGGAGTGCCATGTGGGGTCCCACCACCCACAGACCCCCCCCGAGGCCACTGCCCCCCCTCCCCCCCATGGGACCCTCCCCACGGCTCTGACCCCCCCACAGCCACCACCTCCGTGTGCTGCTGAGACCCCCCAAACCCCTCCTGTCCCCTCAGCGCGTCCCCCCCCCAAAGCCACCAACCCCCTGTCCCCCTGTGACCCCCCCATCCTCTGCCCCCCCCGGATCAGGGACATCCAATTCCAGCAAATCTCATTAACAACCACTAATTAGGGCCACGCGGGTCCAGCGGGGGGGGGGGGGGGACGGACGGACACATTGGGGGCGGGGGGGGGCATTTGGGGTCCCTGGGACAGTAATGGGGCGATATGGGGGGGGGTGGGGTGTGTCCCCCCCAGGGACCCCGTCCCCCCCACTGGTGCGGGACCCGGTACTGACAGTGACCCCCCCCACGCCTCCCCCCCTCCAGGGACACCCCCCAAAATATGGGGTCGGCTTCACACCCCCCCCCCAAATGGGGGGGTTCTGTCTTGGGGAGGGGGTGACAGTGGCGGTGGCACCGCGTGGCACAGACCCCCCCAAAAGAGGAACTGCCTCCCCCGTCCCGGGCAAAGGGCTTTAATTGGGGGGAGGAGGGGGGGCACGGCAGCACCCATGGGCGTCCCCCCCCAGTCCCTCCCCAGCACCCCAGCCCCTTCCCTGGGGTCACACTGGGAGGGGGCCACGTCCCCATCCCCCCCCCGCCCGGGGGGGGGGCGGTCACTTCACCCGTGGGCATCACCCCCCACACACACCCAGGGGGGGGCACCATCCCTGACCCCCAAACCAGGCCTGGTGGCCACCAACACCCCAGCAGTGGCCACCGACACCCCAGTGGTGACCATGAACACCCCAGCAGTGGCCACCGACACCCCAGTGGTGGCTACTGACGGCCCAGTGGTGGCCATCAACACCCCAGCGGTGGCCACCGACACCCCAGTGGTGGCTACTGATGACCCAGTGGTGGCTACTGACAACCCAGTGGTGGCCACCAACACCCTAGTGGTGGCCACCAATGCCCCAGCAGTGATCACCAACGCCCCAGCGGTGACCACCGATGCCCCAGCAGTGGCCACCAACTCCCCAGCAGTGGCCACCAACGCCCCAGTGGTGGCCACTGACGGGTGGCCACCAACGCCCCAGCGGTGTCCACCAACACCCCAGCAGTGACCACCAACGCTGCAGCGGCGTCCACCAACACCCCAGCGGTGGCCACCGATGCTGCAGCGTTGGCCACCAACACCCCAGCGGTGTCCACCAACACCCCAGCAGTGACCACCGACGCCGCAGCGGCGTCCACCAACACCCCAGCGATGGCCACCGAGCGTGGGTGTCCCGGTGGAGGGGGGCTGGGGGTTAGGGCAGGGTGGCGTTGGGGGCCGGGGGGGCCGGGGGGGCGCGGGGGGGGCGTAGCGGGGCCGGTAGCCGTAGGGGCGCAGGCGGTGGGTGAGCAGCTCCAGCGCGTACATCTCTTCCCCACTCACGTAGTGGAACGACACCGACAGGTCGGAGCAGCACTGGGGGCCCTGCGGGGGGGAGGGGGGGGTGTCTTAGGGAGGGGGGGGCCACCAGGCACCCAGTATCCCCCCCACCCCCCCCATTGGTGCCATGGGGGGGGGGGGGTCAGGGGGCGCTGGAAGTTGTCCCCCAACCTTGAGCCCATCACCGTGGCCTCTGGTCGGGTGTCTCTGAAGGGGGGGGGGGGGCACTGGGGGCAGCTTGAACCAACCTGGGTGTCCCCCCCCCCCCCTTCCCATGGTGACACCCCCGGAGTGGGGCTGGACACCCCCTCCCCCCCCCCCCAAGCCCCAGCAGGGAAAGGGGGACGGGGGATGGGGGGACACCACGGATGGCTTTGGCCAAGAGCTGGTTTGGGGGGGGGGGTCATAGGGGGTCACGGCCACGTGTGGGGCACTGTGGGCATGCACGGGGGGGGACACCACGGCCGTGAAGGGGTGGGGACACCGTGGCCATGGGTGGGGGGACACTGTGGCCACAGAAGAGATGGGGACACCATGGCCATGGGTGGGACACCTCAGGCACTCATGGAGACGGGTTCCATGGTCATGTGTGGGGTGGGGGACACCTGGGCTGAGCATGGAGGGGGACACCATGGCCATGGGTGGGGACACCACAGGTACTCATGGGGGGGGGTTCCATGGGGTGGGGACACCATGGCCATGGGTGGGGACACCACAGGCACTCATGGGGGGGTTCCATGGGGTGGGGACACCATGGCCGTGAAGGGGTGGGGACACCGTGGCCGTGGGTGGGGGGACACTGTGGCCACGGAAGAGATGGGGACACCATGGCCATGGGTGGGGACACCACAGGTACTCATGGGGGCGGTTCCATGGGGTGGGGACACCTTGGCCATGAAGGGGTGGGGACACTGTGGCCATGGGTGGGTTGGGGGACACCTCAGGTATTCATGGAGGGGGGTTCCATGGACACACATGGAGTGGGGACACCGTGGCCATGGGTGGGGACACCAGAGGCACTCATGGGGGGTGTCCATGGGGTGGGGACACCGTGGCCATGGGTGGGTTGGGGACACCGTGGCCGTGCATGGGGGGACACTGTGGCTGCCCGTGGGGAGGACACGTCACAGCCAGGCATGGGGTGGCCACGGCCACACCTTGAGTGACCGCCACGCACAGGGGGGCCATGGTCGGGGGGGGGGGGGGGGGGGGCTGTGGCCATGCATGGTGTATGGTGGCCATCCCAGGAGTACGGTGGCCATCCCAGGCGTATGGTGGCCATGCCTTGGGGGCACACGTTAGGAGACCGCGGCCACCTCACCCCTGGAGATGGTGACAGGGGACGGGAGGGGACAGTCTCCCTAAAGGGATCTGCCCCCCCCCCCCGTCAAAATGGGGTCCCACCACCCACTGCCCCCCCCCCCCCCCGCAGTGGGACCCTCCCCACGGCTCTGCCCCCCCAAACCACCACTCCGTGTCCTGCTGAGACCCCCCAAATCCTCCCTGTCCCCTTCAGCGCGTCCCCCCGTGCCCCCCCCAAAGCCACCAACCCCCCGCCCCACCCTGACCCCCCCCCATCCTCCCTCGCCCCCCCCCCCCCCCCCCCCCCCCCGGATCAGGGACATCCAATTCCAGCAAATCTCATTACCACTAATTAGGACCACGCGGGTCCAGCGGGGGGGGGGGGGGGGGGGGTATGGGCGGGGGGTCCATTGAGGGTGGGGGGGGCAGAACCCCGGGGGGGGGGAGGGGCAGGGCATTTGGGGTCCCTGGGACAGTAATGGGGTGATATGTGGGGGGGGCTCCCCTCCCCCCCAGGGACCCCCTTCCCCCCCCCCCCTCCATGGGATCCAGTACAGGTCATGCCCCCCCTCCCCCCATCCAGGGACCCCGTCCCCCCAAAATATGGGGTGGGCTTCACCCCCCCCCAAACGTGGGGGGTCTCTGGCGGGGGGGGGGTGGGGGGGGGCTGCACCCCAAACCCTGGTTGCACCCGGGCACTGGTGACGGTGACCGGAGGGGGTGGGTGGGCGTCACGGGGGGGGGGGGGGGGGACACCGGGGGGGGCTGTGGCCGTGCATGGGGGGGGGGGAGGGGGGGAAGGGATGGACACCACAGACACACACGTGGGGGACAGTGTGGCCACACAGCGGGGGGGGACACTGCAGCCAGGCCTGGGGACATCGCCACGGCCACATGTGGGGGGGGGGGACACTGTGGCCGTGGTTGGGGACACCACCGACACGTGGGGGGGACGACGACGGTGGCCCCGCGCATGGGGGGACCACGGTCACGCGTGGGGAGGAGGAGGCGGCTGCGCGAGGGGGTGGCCGTGCCTGGAGGACCGTGGCCACACGTGGAGGACTGTAGCCACGCACGGGCAGACGGTAGCCATGCAAGGAGGACAGTGGCCACGCGTTGTGGGGTCACCATGGCCACGCAAGAGGTCTGTGGTCACACATGAGAGACCGTGGCCATGCATGGGGGGGACCACGGCCATGCAAGGAGGACAATGGCCACGAGAGGACCATGGCCATGCGTGGAGGACTGTAGCCACGCACGGGCAGATGGTAGCCATGCAAGGAGGACAGTGGCCATGCGTTGTGGAGTCACCATGGCCACGCAAGAGGTCCGTGGTCATGCATGGGAGACCGTGGTCATGCATGGGAGACCGTGGCCGTGCGTGAGGGGGACCACGGCCATGTAGGGAGAACCGTGGCCACATGTGGGAGGCCGTAGCCATTTACGGGGAGACCGTGGCCACCTCGGGGCCCTGGCAGCTCAGGTGGGCAGACGAAGGGACGTTGTCCGTGGGCGGTGGCCCCGGGAGGCGCGACCTACCTCCACGACGGGGTAATAGCAGTAACTCCGGTACCAAAAGTTGGGGGGAGAACTTGTCGGTGAGGTGGGTCTCGGGGGGGAAGGGGTGGAAGGTTTCGCGGCCCAACGTGTCCCGCGAGTCGCCCGCCTCCACCCCCACCTTCTCCAGGCACTGGCCCAGGGCCACGTCCTCCACCGCGCTGGTGTGGGCGCAGGCGCCGGAGGCGAAGGCGGCCACCAAACGCCGCAGGGCCTCTTTGCTGAGCACGTAGCCCGCCCCGCCGCTCATGTAGCCCTGCTTGGCGAAGGGCTTGAAGCGCTTGCCGAAGTAGACGGGGCGCTCGGGGGCATGGCCGGCCAGTAGCCAGCGCAGGTTGGCCACCACCACGAAGGTGTCGTCGTCCGCCTTGAGGAACCAGTCGGCCTGGCCGAGGTGGTGCCGGTGAACGTACTGGAAGGCGCGGATGGTCTTCCAGTAGAGTTGGTGGCGACCTTCCCCCCCAGGGGCAGCCCCACGGCGGGGAAGCCGCCGTCCGGTCGGGAGCTCATGAAGAGGACCACGTTGCAGTGACGCGCCCACGTGGCCCGTACGTGCCGCGCTTTGGCGTGGAGGGTGCCGGGCGCCGTCATCACCCAACACAGGACGCGCACCCGCTCGTACAGCGCCCGCGCCGCCCCGGCGTCCTCGCCTGCCGCCGCCGCCGGTTTGGGGGGGGGGGGGGGGGGGAGGACACAACACAACAGTGCCACGTTGGCCACGGTGGCGACCACCCCGTTGGCCCCACGCCGTCACCGCGCACTGCGGGGCGGCCTTCATCCTCCCCCCCCAAATTGGAGCCACCGGGTGGGTGAGCACCCCACACCCCACAGCCCGTCCCATCGGAGACCCCAAAACCACCCGTGGTCCCCACCCGGTGGCTCAGTGTCCCCCCCCCCCGCCACCGCCACCGCGGTGTCACCCACCTGCAGAGGCTGTTGGGGGAACGCCGTAGAGCGCGGGGGACCGGGACGCCCCGGGGGGGTCGCCGAGCGGCGGGGGGTGGCGGCTGGGGGGGGGCGCGGGCCGGGGCAGCGGGACGCCGTGGAGGAGGAGGAAGGTGACGGTGAAGCCCACGAAGACCCCCCCGTGGAAGGGCAGCCACCCCCCCGCGGGGACGGCGGTGGCATGGGGACGCGTGGCCTGGGCGGGGGAGGGAGGGGGTCAGTGTGGACTCCCCCCCCCCCCCCGTGACACTCCCCTCCCCACGACATCCCCCCCCCCCCCGTGACAATCCCCCCCCATCTGCTGTCACCGTCCGGGGAAACCCCATGGCAAAGTCCCCGGGGGGGGGGGGGGGGAATGACCCACGGGGGGGGGCACCCACGGGAAGGCGACGACACCCACGGGGGGGGGTGACAGACACCTATTGGGGGGGGGGCAGAGCTGTCACCCCACACCAGGACCCCCCCCCGGGTCCAATGGGTATCGGGGGGCACAGAGAGGGGACACGGACCCCCCCCCTTATAAGTTAAGGGGGGGGGGCAGCCCCCGGGAGGGGGGGGGGGTCGTCCTACATGGGGGGCAACCGGGGGCAAAGGGGCGGGGGGATCCCGGGGTCGGGGTCCCTCTGCGCCCTCACCCGGCAGAGGGGGTCGCGGGTCCCGGTCAGTCCCGGGGGTCGCAGTCGGTCCGGGGGTCCCGCTCGGGGTCGGGGTCTCGATGGGTGCGGTCAGTCCCGGGGGGTCCCGGTGGCTGCGGGGGTCCGGTGGCCCCGCTGGTCCCGGTGGCTCCGCTCTCCCCGCGGGTCTCGGCCGGTCCCGGGGGGGGGTCCCGACTCTCCCGGGGGGGTTTTCCCCTCTCCCGCCGTTACACCGCACCGCGATTCAGCCGCTCGTCCCGCCCCGCCCCGCCCGCGCTCCTATTGGCCAACACCAGCCGAGCCCCCGCCCCACCCTGACGCTGATTGGCTGTCGCGTGTAGGTGCGACCCCACCCCTTCTTCAACACTATGTTTGGGGGGACGAGGGATGGCCGGGGGGGGGGGGGGGGGGGGCAACGGGGGGGGCAATAAAGGGCAGCACTGGGGGGAGAGGGGCGGGCAGGGGACTGGGGGGACACGGGGGGGGCAGGTAGGGGACACGGGGGGGGGGGAGGGGACACAGCGGGGGGGGACACGGACACAGACGCAGCCCGGGGCTGCCCTCGGTTTATTGATAAAAAGGGGGGGGGGGGGGGCACAGAGGCAGAGGCCTAACGAGCTCGTTACATCTCATTATGAGAGAGAGCCCCCCCCCCCCAATCACAATCCCCGCCCCCCCCCCAATAATTCCCCTCCCCCCCTTCCAGCTCATCTGTGTCACAAGTGGGCCCGGCCTCAGGGCAGGGGCTCCCCCCCCCCCCCCCAAAAAACAGTCCAAGTTCCCCCCGTGGGGGCACCGCCGGGGTGGGGGGGACACCCCCCCCCCCATGGCAGATCAAAGCCCTTCAGCCCTTCCCGGGGGTCCTGTGCGCAGCCCCACCGCGTGGGGGGGGGGGGGGGGGCTCAGAAGTCGGGGTCCTCAGAGTCCCCGGGGGGGGGGGGCTCGTCCCGCGCCCCCCCCCAGACGAAGCGGTAGTTGTCCTCCAGTGTCTGCTGCCGCCGCCGCTCCTTCTGCGCCTCCTCCGTGCCCTGGATCTGGGGGGGGCACGGTATTGGGGGGGGGGACACGGTATTGGGGGGGGGGACACGGTATTGGGGGGGGGGGGACACGGTACTGGGGGGGGGGACACACGTGACACCGCCCCTGCCAGCCCCCCAGGGAACATTCACCCCCCCAGTGCAGCTGCAGCACCAGGGGCTGTCCCTGCCCCCCCCGTGCCTCAGTTTCCCCCCCCCGCGCTCACCAGGATGTTGAAGAAGATCTCCTTGAGGTTCTTGGTGTCCTCCTCCGACAGCCACTGCGCCTCCTCCTCCTCCCCCCCCCCCGTCGTCACGATCTTGATCTCGATTTTCCCTGGGAGGGGGAAGGACAGATGGACGTCTGACAGTGTGACGGGGGGGCAGGGGGGGGTCCCCAGCCGTTACTCCCCCCCCCAAACCCCCCCCACCCCCCCTACCTTCAGCCCGCAGCCCCTCCTTGGCCAACAGCTCCCGCACTTCGCTCTCCATGTGCCGGAGGTGGGGGGGGTCCCGTCGGGGGGGGTCCCGCTGCCGGGCGCTGCCGGCTCCGATCCGGCTCACCCGCACCCGTACCCGCCCGTCGGCGGGGGGAGCGGGGTTGGCCTTCCTCCCGGCCCCCTCCTCCTCCTCCTCCTCCTCTTCCTTTCCCCCCCCCGGGACGGGTCCCCCCCCGTCCAATTTGTCCATGAGGCGGTTGAGGGTGGAGGCCAAGGACTTGGAGGCCTGGTTACGGTCGAACTCCCCCTTCAACCCCTCCGTCTCCAGCTCGTCCTCCACCTGCAGGTGACATTGGGGGGGTCAAGGGGGGGTCCCCAGTCCTGCCAGGGGGTCCCCAGCCCACCCAGGGGGTCCCCGTGGCGGTGACCCACCTCGTTGATGATGTTGTCAAACTCTTTCTCCATCTCGGTCTTCACCTCCTCCTTGAGCTGCGCCATCTGCTCCCGCGGCAGCAGAACGGCCTCCAGCTCCTTCTCGAAGCCACCCAGAAGGTCCCCGTCTTCTTCCTCGTCTTCTTCTTCCTCCTCCGGTCGCTCCTTCTCACCCGCTGGGGGTTCCTCAGGGGCTGGGGGGTCTGGGGGAGCCTTTGCCGCTGCCTCCTCCTCCTCCTCCTCGCTCGCCTTCTCCTTGGCCTGGAGGTAGGGGGGAGGTTCTCATGAACGTTCCTCAGTGCTGACGGGGAAACCGAGGCACGTCCCCGTCACGGGTGGTCACCCACCTTCTTGGTGCTCTCCTTCAGCTCCTCGATGAACTGGAGCAGGTCCCCGGGGCTCCTGATCACCTTGAAATGGATTTTCTTCCGCGTATCTGCCAGGCGACCACCGAAAGTCAGGCGGGAAGGACAGGGATGGCGAAGGCCCGCGGCACGTGGTGGGGGGATGTGGAGGGGCCACCGTTGGCCACCCCCACGGGGACTCACCAGCCGCCCGGCCACCATCTGCCTTTGGGGACGGCTCCTCCACCTGCGGGAAGGAGTCGGGGTGATGGAGCTCCTCTAATGTGACCCCCATCCGGTGCCACTGGCGGCCACCGCGGGCGCTGGGGACTCACCCTGGCACTGTCCTGCTGGCCATCGGCTTTGCCCGTCACCTCCCGCACCCGCTCCCAGAACGTCACCTCCTTGGCAGGGTCCGGCTCGTCCCCCGGCGCCGCTGGCACGGGAGGAGGGGACGGGCACGGCTGGCACCGGGCAGCTCCCGGCACGCGGCAAACACCCGCGGCAGCTCCCCGCGCCACGCTTCACCGCGGGGCGAGGAGGGGACAGCGGCTGTAGTGTCACCGCGGGGGTGAGGAGGGGACATAGGGCTGTGCTGTCACCATGTAGGCGAGGAGGGGACAGGGGCTGTAGTGTCACCGTGGGGGTGAGGAGGGGACAGGGGCTGTAGTGTCACCGTGGGGGTGAGGAGGGGACAGGGGCTGTAGTGTCACTGTGGGGATGAGGAGGGGACAGGGGCTGTTGTGTCACTGTGAGGATGAGGAGGGGACAGGGGCTGTTGTGTCACCATGGGGTTGAGGAGAGGACACGGGCTGTAGTGTCACTGTGGGGATGAGGAGGGGACAGGGGCTGTAGTGTCACTGTGGGGATGAGGAGGGGACAGGGGCTGTAGTGTCACTGTGGGGATGAGGAGGGGACAGGGGCTGTAGTGTCACTGTGGGGGTGAGGAGGGGACAGGGGCTGTTGTGTCACCGTGGGGGTGAGGAGGGGACACGGGCTGTAGTGTCACTGTGGGGATGAGGAGAGGACAGGGGCTGTAGTGTCACTGTGGGGATGAGGAGGGGACAGGGGCTGTAGTGTCACCGTGGGGGTGAGGAGGGGACAGGGGCTGTAGTGTCACCGTGGGGGTGAGGAGGGGACAGGGGCTGTAGTGTCACTGTGGGGATGAGGAGGGGACACGGGCTGTAGTGTCACTGTGGGGATGAGGAGGGGACACGGGCTGTACCGTCACCATGGGCCGCCGGTGTCCCCTCGGGGGGCCGCGCAGGGGCCTCGGTGTCCCTCTCGCTCCACAGCCGCGTGTCCAACGTCTTGAGCTCCTCCGAGATCTCCTCCACCTTCCGCTTGGTGTCAGCTGCGGGGACAGAAGGGGACACACGCGTCACCCTCCCGCTGCCGGGGTCCCACCGCCTGGGGACAACTCCTCTCCCCCGTCCTGTCCCCGCTACTCACAGACTTGGGCGCGGACGTACTGGACGTACTGGGCCGGGCTGAGCGCGGGCTGGCAGAGGATGGGCTGCGGCGCGGCGCCGGCGGGCGGGCGCAGGAAGGGGTGGTGGCAGATGCGGGTGGTGTGGACGGTCAGGACGTAGGAGCAGGACTGGGGCTCGTCCACTCGGGCGATGTAGTCGCCGGCCCCCTCCTCGCACAGGAACTGCGGTGAGAGCCGTCAGCCACCGCCGCCGTCACCGCCGCCGCGGGGGGGACACCAAGTGTCACCTCCCTCCGTGGTCTTACCCGGACTTCGGCTTCCCTGGCTCGGCCGGTGAGGTCGCACCGGGAGCCGTTGACGTAGCTCTGGCTGTGGTAGCGCTTCAAGCGGTGCTGCTTGGAGGCCTGGGGAGGGTAAAGCCGGGGTGGGGACGGGGATTCCCCGCTGTCTCGTAAGAGGGTTGGGCGAGGGGACGGCGGCGTGACCGGGGAGGAGGAAGCTCAGACCTTGGCCGTCTCGTCGTCCCAGTCGAACGCTGACTGGTAGTAGCCGAGGAAGAGGATGTCTCCTTTGATCTCTGACTCTGCAGCGAGAGGGAAGAGTCACGCGGGCAACATTTGAGGAAGAGGGGGGACACACACACACACGTAGGGGACATCCACCCCCCCGCCACCGTGCCACCATCCCCGGCCACGCCATCACCTTCCACGTGGTACTGCTGGATGTGTTTCCCGTAGCAGAACTCGTAGGTCCACCAGTCCTTAGTCTGGAAAAGACGGGGGGAAAATCCGTGGGATTGGGATGGAGGCCACGGGGTGACACACGCCCCCTCCCCACCCTGCGTGTGTGTGTCCCCCCAACCTTGACCAGGCAGGGGGCGGCCGCCATGGGGCGCAGGAGCTCGGCGACGCCGGAGCCATTGTAGAGCTGCGCCTCCTCCTCGGGGTCGGGCTGACGCCGGACGGCCGCGGGCGGGAGCCGACACTCGTAACGCTGCTTGAACTTCGATGCCACTGTCACCACGTCCTCCGCCTGGCGCTGGGGACACACACACACGTAGAGAGGCTCAGGGGGACATGGGGGGGGGACACACACACACCTGTGTAGCGGTCCCTGGGGACCAAACAAGGGACGTGGGTGAGCCGTGTCTCGCCACTTCCCCCTCTGTGACTCAGTTTCCCCATTTCCTCCCACCGCTCGATAAAGGGCCATGACATGTGTGCGAGGAGGAGGAGGAGGAGGAGGGGGGGGGGGGGCGGGACACGCAGATCTGTCACTGCAGCTGTCAGGACCCCCTCTCCCCCCCCTTTCATCCCCCAGGGGCTGCTCGGTGGCTGCCACCCAACACCTCCAAGTCACCCGGGGACGGTGACAAGGGGACGCACGGCGTGCGAGCGGGTGCCCCACCCCGCTGCCAAATCTGGGGCAAAGGACCTTTTCCGGGCAGCGGCGGCGGTGGGCGGACACGGACACCACAGCCCCACCAGCGCTGGGGGTGGGGGTGTCACCGTGGGCCCAGTGATACCCCAAACCTGACTGCGCCCTCACAGCTGCTCAGCGGAGGAGAGAGAGGTACGGACCCACCCCAGTCCCATCCCAGTGCTCCCAGTAGGGTCCCCCGGGTATGGCCGGTGCCCCCCCACCCCGGCGCTGACAATTCCCAGTAGGGCTCTGGCGCTGTCCCAGTTCGTTTCCTCCCCGAGGCACTGTCCCTTCCCCCTCCCCGGGGCCACTGACCACCCGGGGCCGGTGCCCCTATCCCCGGTACAGCCCCAGACAGGTCCCCCACCCCAGTGCCACCGTCCCCAGTACCCATCTGGTCTGGTGGCCGCTCCCCAGTGTGACCCCAGGTCGGAGGCCCCATCCCCAGTACGGGCCCAGGCCAGTGTCCCCATCCCCAGCAGAATCCCCAAACCGGTGCCCCCAACCCCCAGTAGGACCCCGGAGACCCCCGGCCCCTGCCCCCCCGTGCCCGGTAGGACTCTGGGCCGGTGCCCCCAGTCCCGGACCGCTGTCCCCATCTCTGATAGGACCCCAGACTGGTGTCCCCGACCCCACGTCGGTGCCCCCGGCCCCGGTAGGGACCCCATGTCGGTACCCCTCACCCCCACCCGGTGTCCTGACCTCGGAACAAACCTCATCCAGTGCCCCGGACCAGTGCTCCCAGTCCCAGTAGGGCCCCCGGACAGCACCCTCCATCCCCGTAGTGCCACCGGGTCGGTACCCCCAACCCCCACCCCCCGGTACGGACTCGGGCCAGTGCCCCCGGCCCCGGTAGGGACCCCAGGCCGGTACCCCTCACCCCCACCGGGTACCCCCGGCCCCAGAACGACCCTTGGTTGGTGTCCCGGATTGGTGCCTCCAGCCCCGGTACGGGCCCCCCGACCTCGGGCCGGTACCGCTGACCCCCAGCCGGTGCCCCCGGGCCCACAACGACCCCGGGCCGGTGCCCCGGACCCCGGTAGGGCCCCCGGCACAGTGCCCCCAACCCCGGGCCTGTAACCCTGACCCCCAGCCGGTGCCCCCATCGCCGGTAGGGTGCCGGAGCCGTGTCCCGGATCCCGGTAGAGCCCTCAGGACGGTGCCCCCGACCCCGGGCCCGTACCCCCCGCTCCCGGTAGGGCCCCGGGCGGGCGCCCGTCCCCGCCGCGGCCCACCTGCCCGGCCAGCACGGGCTCGGCGAGGATCTCCAGGCCGTACTTGAGCTCGCTCAGCTCCTGCAGGTTGAGGGCGGCGCGGGCCCCCCGCAGCGGCCGCCCCGGGCCCAGTACCGCCAGTACCACCAGCAGCGCCGGCCCCGGGCCCGGGCCCGGGCCCCGCCGCGCCGCCATCTTGCCCCCCCCCCCCCTTACCGCGGTCCACCGCCGCTCGCCGCTTCCGCCCGCCGCCTCCCTGCGCCCGCCCCGCCCACCGGAGGAGCGCGCGGCGGTTGGGCCGCCCGCCTGCCCGTCAGGGCTTAGCGCGCCTCCTATTGGTGGGAGCCCGGCGGTGACGCCGCCGGGATTGAGGCCGCGGTGGGAGGGAGGCGGTGCCTCCCGTG